>NC_069503.1:724304236-724574236 GCF_027579735.1 Bombina bombina | reverse complement strand
AAAACGATTGATAATCCTTTTATTACCCATTCCCCAGTTTTGCATAACCAACACTGTTATATTAATACTTTTTACCTCTGTGATTACCTTGTATCTAATCCTCTGCAAACTGCCCCCTTATTTCAGTTCTTTTCACACACTTGCATTTTCGCCAATCAGTGCTGACTCCTAGGTAACTCCAAGTGCATGAGCACAATGTTATCTATATAATACACATTAACTAACACCCTCTAGTTGTCTCAGAAAGATAGCACAGTACTGTAATCAGGTAATATTTGCTGTGCATTTTAGAACACAAAATTAAACCAGACACAGGCAGAAAAGATTATGACTTACAGGCAAGGAAAAATAGTCATTTTTTGATCATTTTATTTTTAAAAATATTAATTAATGTTTGAATTTCAGAATGATCTGGATTTGGGGATTTGTACATGTAATAAAGCAAAAAAAGGTATTTCTAAAGATTTGTTCGGAGTTTAAATATTAATACATCTAAAGTTAACTAATGATTAATGGGCCAATTCAATTTTGTCAAAGTGGAATGTCCCTATGTGCTACTTTAGTAGAGAGGATGCTATAGATACTGCTTAGCAAACGTATAATTCATAAAGCTAACAAGTCAATAGCCTTTCATATCCTGTATCTGTTTTAAATGGTTATGAATCAAATAAGACATTTTCTTAGTGTCTGTAATATATATTTTTTTTCAATTGTTACTATCTATCTGTATGATTATTTAAGTAGGCCCAAACAAATGGATGGTTTAGTTCCATAAACTGGACACTATGGGCTCGATTTATCATTCATATTCTCCTAAAAGTTCTCTTGAGAAAAATTTTCCTTATTTATCATTCAAAATTACTCCTAAAATTGGGCAGGTTTGACTGTCAAATTCTCCTACTCTGTTCTCACTCTCCTTGGAGAACATGTTCTCCAAAAAAAGGGTTAAATTAGATCTTTTTAGTCGTATTTCATATAGTTCTCCTCATAATTCTCCTACTTACAAATGTATCATTTATATTCTCCTGTGGAGGACAGAAAGTTCTCCTGCAAGTTCCTGCATTAAAGTTCT
The DNA here is from genome assembly GCF_027579735.1 of Bombina bombina. Lineage (NCBI taxonomy): Eukaryota > Metazoa > Chordata > Amphibia > Anura > Bombinatoridae > Bombina > Bombina bombina. The sequence continues at coordinate 724,573,164 of NC_069503.1, read as the reverse complement.
CCATAGCTACAGTGGAGAACAGCATTATTATCTATTCTCTACCAGTTGTAGAAGCAGTTACACAAAAAATGGCTCTACAAGGTACAACAATTATCTATAAGAATGCACAATAATAATGCTTATTGGAGCGCAATAATAATTTATGATTGAGTGAAAAATATATATATATAATGGAGCGCCAAAATAATGTATAACAGAGCACAAAAATGATATCTATTGGGGCATAAAAATAAGATATAAAAAAGCACAAAAATTGAAGCACAAAAACAATGAAAATGTAGATCTATTTTTTTTATATGAAAGTTTGCTGAAGAGGGGCGTTAATAAAGCTACTAGGAAGGCTGTATAAATATTTCTTTCATGTAATTAGCAAGAGTCCATGAGCTAGTGACGTATGGGATATACATTCCTACCAGGAGGGGCAAAGTTTCCCAAACCTCAAATGCCTATAAATACACACCTCACCACACCCACAAATCAGTTTTACAAACTTTGCCTCCTATGGAGGTGGTGAAGTAAGTTTGTACTAGATTCTACGTTGAAATGCGCTCCGCAGCAGGTTGGAGCCCGGTTTTCCTCTCAGCGTGCAGTGAATGTCAGAGGGATGCGAAGAGAGTATTGCCTGTTTGAATTCAATGATCTCCTTCTACGGGGTCTATTTCATGGGTTCTCTGTTATCGGTCGTAGAGATTAATCTCTTACCTCCCTTTTCAGATCGACGATATACTCTTATATATACCATTACCTCTACTGATTCTCGTTTCAGTACTGGTTTGGCTTTCTACAGCATGTAGATGAGTGTCCTGGGGTAAGTAAGTCTTATTTTCTGTGACACTCTAAGCTATGGTTGGGCACTTTTATATAAAGTTCTAAATATATGTGTTCAAACATTTATTTGCCTTGACTCAGGATGTTCAACGTTCCTTATTTCAGATAGTCAGTTTCATATTTGGGATAATGCATATGAATTAATCATTTTTTTTTCTTACCTTAAAATTTGACTTTTTCCCTGTGGGCTATTAGGCTCGCAGGGGCTGAAAATGCTTCATTTTATTGTGTCATTCTTGGCGCGGACTTTTTTGGCGCAAATTTTTTTTTCTGTTTCCGGCGTCATACGTGTCGCCGGAAGTTGCGTCATTTTTTTGACGTTTTTTTGCGCCAAAAATGTCGGCGTTCCGGATGTGGCATTATTTTTGGCGCCAAAAGCATTTAGGCGCCAAATAATGTGGGTGTCTTGTTTGGCGCTAAAAAATATGGGCATCACTATTGTCGCTTGAAAAGAGAAAGTGGAGGCTGTTTCCTTAAAATTAATTCCTTTATTTATTTAGTTTAAAACCGGCAAACACAGCAAGGATAGGGTATGGTGTAGAAGGCGCAGCACAGTCTGGCTTACGCGTTTCGGATGAAATCCGTAGTCATAGCCTACTGTGCTGTGCTCCACACCTGCTTAAAACTAGTTAAAACAAATGTGATTGGTGCACACATAAAAAACAACGCCTTCAAGTTTAACCAATACCAACAGTGTATAAAATTAACCCACTGGTGTCAGAACCGCACAATCTAATACATTGCCTGAGCCCATACAACCGTAATATACACACTGCAATAATTATGTCAATAACCAACATAGTGGTATACATCGTAGACAAAATGTCAAATACTAAGGGTTAGTAAGTAATTAAATGTTATTAAATGTTATTAAAAATTCTAATGCCCAGATAGTGCGTATAGGAGTCTCTATTAATATATCCTCGATATGTGAGAGTTAAATCATTACTCTTATCCTATCTAATGCACTAATGGGTAACAGAATTCAAACAATACCCTAAGTAAAGAATACCACAATAGATGCTATCATGTGTCAAAAATAAATAAATGTATAAACAAATTATAAAAATATTATAAACATGCAATAAGCAAATAATTCTAAATGAGGAGTAACCTGTCAAATACTGTATGAATTAAAGATATCTAAACAAATTGTCATCATAATGATATATGGTAGAAAATAACAAGCTAACAAATAGCGCCTCCCCATAAAGTAATCCAATGTGATATGATACAGGTTGAGCACACATGACCATCCGATGAGTCTTAAATTATAATATACAAGGAGATCTATAGGTAAATGTATTGCGAAATACCATAATATTTATTCCCACAGGTTCATTACGTCATATCTTGAATTTAGACCATCAGGCACCCGAGTGCCTAAGGTAAAAATCCAAAAGGCTTCGCGTCTGGCGAGCAATTGGTCCAGATTACCCCCCCTAGCAGGTCTAGAAACTTTCTCAATAGCACACCATGTGAATCCTTTAAGGTTGTTATCATGGTAGACTCCAAAGTGTTGTACTATTGGAGTCGTGGATCTCTTAGTGGAGAAAGAGGAGAGATGTTCCCTAATTCTAGAGTTCAGGTCTCTGGAGGTGAGTCCCACATACTGAATCTGGCACAATGTGCATTCAATCATATAGACTACCGATTCCGTTTTACAATTCATACAAGAGTTGATTTTGTAACTTTTCCTCGTTCTTACACTCACAAATTCCTTAGTCACCTTGGCATAATCACAGGGCTTGCACTTCCTGTGACCGCATCTGTACATCCCAGTATGTACCAACCATGATCCCCTCTCATCTTTGTCAGTTTTTAGCAGGGTGGGCGAAAGAATAGAACCCAATGTGGGGCTTTTCCTGTAGGCACATCTGAGTCCTTGTCGGACTGTGTCAACCAATTTATCCTCCGCCTTCAATATTGGAAAATGTTTCCTGATAATCTCACATACCTGAGGATATTGGGTACTGTGTGTTGTAACAAAAGTAATTCCCTGTTTGGTTGTACTGTGCTTATTTTTAGTTTTCAGTAAGCTCTCTCTCGGTATTACTTGTACAGATTCTCTAGCCCTTTTGATCACTTTTTTCGGATACTTTCTCTCTTTTAATCTCATCTCCAATCTTTCTGCCTCCCTGCAAAAGTCCTCATTGGAGGTACAGTTCCTTTTAATCCGGGTATATTCACCTTTTGCAATAGCATAGGGAACATGTCTGGGATGACAGCTTGTTCCTAAGAGTAAGGAGTTCCCTGAAATGGATTTTCTGAAAATCCTGGAAAGTATTTTGCCATCGGAACTGCCCTCCAATGTAATATCCAAATAGTTAATTGAACTCTGACTTGCTTCAAAAGTGAAGCTTAGTCCAATGTCATTATGATTCAGATAGTCAATGAATCCCTGAATGTCAGACTGATTACCCGACCAGATGAAGAGAAGATCATCTATGTATCTCCTATAAAAGGAGATACATTTCCTGTAAGGGTTTCTATCTCCAAAGATGTGGTAAAACTCCCACCAGCCCAAAAAAAGATTTGCAAAGGAGGGAGCAAATTTGGCCCCCATGGCGGTACCACATCTCTGGAGATAGAAAACATCCTCAAATTTGAAAAAATTGTGTGACAAAAGAAAAAGTGTGACCTTCAAAATGTACTTAATGAAATCATCAGAGTAATCAGTATTGTGTTCCAGAAAAAAGGCAATGGCCTCTATCCCTTTAGAGTGTGGAATACTGGAATAGAGCGACACTGCGTCCACTGTGAGCCAGATAGATTGTGGTGTCCATCTTACATTATCCATAACATTAAGGATATGTTTAGTATCCCTAATGTAAGAATGGAGAGTGACAACAAGGGGTTGAAGGATCGAGTCCAACCACTCTGACAGATTACCCAGAAGGGATTCCACACCACTCACTATTGGCCGTCCCTGGACACTTTCCAGGGATTTGTGTGTCTTAGGTAAATGGTGGAACAACGGTATTTTCGGACAATCAACTAACAAATAGTCCATTGTTGCCTGATCCACAAAACCTTGTTCTAATCCATCATCCAAAAGATGTATTAATTTGGAACGAAAGTGAGTGGTGGGATCTCTTTGCAAAACTAAGTAATTATTCTCATTACATAGTTGTCTGTGGCCTTCATCTATATATTGTTGTCGGTCCATGACCACAACCATTCCACCTTTGTCAGAATTTTTGATCACCAGACTATGGTCCTCTTTAAGAGAGGCCAAAGCACCCTTCTCAGCAAGAGACAAATTAAATTTACATGGGGGTTGATTGGCCTTTAGTTGTAAAAGATCCCTTTCGACCCTGTTATAAAATGTTTCAATGACTGATCCCCTGTTATGAATAGGGTAGAATTTGGATTTCTCCTTGAATTTGGGACCCATGTTGCGACTACCCAAGTTCCCCATTGATTCTATTTGCAGCTGTTGCAGTGTGACTGTGTCACATTTATGTTCAAAATCAATTGGGTCCCTGGTATCCGTATCAACATGGGTAACTGGCACATCGGTATGATCAAGTGTACTCAATCCATGAAAATGTTTCTTCATTGTCAAATTTCGTGTTAATTTGTTTACATCCATGATAGTTCTAAATACATCAAAATCTATAGTGGGTGCAAAATTTAAACCTTTATTCAAAACACTATATTGTGCAATACTAAGCTGTTTGGATGATAAATTTATGACATTGCCTATAATCTTGGAATTGATTATTTGTATCTGGTCTGTGGACGGGGTTCCCTCAGTTGATACTTGTCTTGATTCTTTGCATAATGCACTTTGGGCTGTGTATTCTGTTTGTTCTGTTTCCCTCCCCCCGCTGATGCATCCTGGTCTTGGGGAAAAACCTGATTGATGGCTAGAGTGTCTGGTCTGTTTTGAAAATACATATTAGGTGCTAATTCTGTGTAGTTACCTTGTTTGGGTTTAACTGCTACTGTGTTGTGTTGTACATAGCCTTGATTAGTGCTCATTGTATCTGTATAAGCTATTTGGGGAATATGTACAATATTAGGAGGGGCAGTATCTTCAAAATCTGGCCGTGTTTGTTCACTAATGATTTCACCCTCACTTGATCCCTCTGAGTCACTACCAGAGAAGGTCACATTCTTTTTATTATTATTACCTTTACCATCATTGCCACGATTCCTACTGCGATTTCTATTGCCCCTCCTCCTACGGCCAAACCTAGGTTGATTTGCCCTAAAATTCCCCCTGGCACTTCTATTCTATATATACACAGAATTGTTAGAATAGTCATATTTATCCCTAATGTATTTGGTATGTTTCGTCTCCATGATCCCAGACCTCCCCTTAGCAACCAACTCTTTCAAAGTTTTATCAAATCTAGCAAAGTCATTATGACTGCTCCTCCTATTCAGTTCTATCTGTAATTCATTGATATCTGCTCTAATGCTATCCAACAATTTATTTTTATACTGTATTAGCAATTTCATAAGTCTCATAGAGCATTCAGATAGTACACTGTTCCAAGCATCTATAAAGTCTTTATCTTGTGCATCCACGTCAAAGGTCGGAAACTTGTATAGCCTTAATCCCCTCGGTATCATACTTAGACTCAAATACTTTTCTAATGTCCAGATATCCCACTGGGTTTTAGATTCTTTTAGTAACAATGTCTCCATTTGTTCAAACAAAGTGCTCAGTGCTAATACTCCTTTATCCTCAGAGAAAATCAATTCACAATCTGTAGGCAAAGTCGTACGTGCAGTTACAGGCATCAGTGAGTAAAAGGCCTGCTGTGTTTCCTCCATAACTGTGCTAAAAAGTCTTATAAAAAGGCTGAACCAATGTCATAAAACTGGGTGTAGGTATGTCCGGTAATACCAAAAAGAGTTAAATGTAAGGAAAGGAAACCCAGAATATGATAGGCAGTCTGTATTGTATTAACAACAAAAAGGTATCAAATAAAGTGCAAGGTGCTAAAAAGAAACTCTCAAGTTCCTTGGTATATCACTTGATCCCTCTGAGTCACTACCAGAGAAGGTCACATTCTTTTTATTATTATTACCTTTACCATCATTGCCACGATTCCTACTGCGATTTCTATTGCCCCTCCTCCTACGGCCAAACCTAGGTTGATTTGCCCTAAAATTCCCCCTGGCACTTCTATTCCATATATACACAGAATTGTTAGAATAGTCATATTTATCCCTAATGTATTTGGTATGTTTCGTCTCCATGATCCCAGACCTCCCCTTAGCAACCAACTCTTTCAAAGTTTTATCAAATCTAGCAAAGTCATTATGACTGCTCCTCCTATTCAGTTCTATCTGTAATTCATTGATATCTGCTCTAATGCTATCCAACAATTTATTTTTATACTGTATTAGCAATTTCATAAGTCTCATAGAGCATTCAGATAGTACACTGTTCCAAGCATCTATAAAGTCTTTATCTTGTGCATCCACGTCAAAGGTCGGAAACTTGTATAGCCTTAATCCCCTCGGTATCATACTTAGACTCAAATACTTTTCTAATGTCCAGATATCCCACTGGGTTTTAGATTCTTTTAGTAACAATGTCTCCATTTGTTCAAACAAAGTGCTCAGTGCTAATACTCCTTTATCCTCAGAGAAAATCAATTCACAATCTGTAGGCAAAGTCGTACGTGCAGTTACAGGCATCAGTGAGTAAAAGGCCTGCTGTGTTTCCTCCATAACTGTGCTAAAAAGTCTTATAAAAAGGCTGAACCAATGTTATAAAACTGGGTGTAGGTATGTCCGGTAATACCAAAAAGAGTTAAATGTAAGGAAAGGAAACCCAGAATATGATAGGCAGTCTGTATTGTATTAACAACAAAAAGGTATCAAATAAAGTGCAAGGTGCTAAAAAGAAACTCTCAAGTTCCTTGGTATATCACTCATTCACTCGCTCCAGCGTGGACAATGGAGATCTCACTCACCCAATCCAATGGAGAAGGCGGGTATCGCCATTCGCGGCTGTAGATTCAATCCGGACGCCTCTAAGGGGGCTCGGCCCAATTCCGGCCAATGGAACACACTCTGGAACTGTTTTTCACTACGTCACTGGCGGAGGGATACTGTATTCTATCGGAGGAACAAGTGTCTGGAATAAGTTGAGGCGGAGCAAGGGATCTCTGCCTCGTTCCAGAGTGTGTTCCATTGGCCGGAATTGGGCCGAGCCCCCTTAGAGGCGTCCGGATTGAATCTACAGCCGCGAATGGCGATACCCGCCTTCTCCATTGGATTGGGTGAGTGAGATCTCCATTGTCCACGCTGGAGCGAGTGAATGAGTGATATACCAAGGAACTTGAGAGTTTCTTTTTAGCACCTTGCACTTTATTTGATACCTTTTTGTTGTTAATACAATACAGACTGCCTATCATATTCTGGGTTTCCTTTCCTTACATCACTATTGTCTCCACATTATTTAAGTCTCATTAATTATTGCTTCTGGTTGCTAGAAGCTTGTTCACTAGCATTTTTTCCCATTCCTGAAACTGTCATTTAAGGAATTTGATCAATTTTGCTTTATATGTTGTTTTTTCTATTACATATTGCAAGATGTCTGCGAGTAACCCTGAGTCAGAAGCCACTTCTGGAAAAATGCTTAACTGAGTTTCAGTTCTACCAAAGCTAAGTTCATTTATTTTAAATGTTATAAATGTTTATCTTTAGCTATGGTTTGTAATAAGTTATTATGATATACTTTTACATGCAGATTCCATTAGTATTTATGCTTTATACATTTCCATTCTTAAGTACAAGAAATGTTTAAAAGATTTATAAGAAATAATTTTTCTGATTAAGGCTTTGTCTGACTTCGTGTCTTCTAATACAATTTATAGGTCTTTTTTCACTTCTTTTTTAATTATTGAAGTTTCAAATGACCAACAACATACTGATTTATCCTTCTCTGATGATGTTTTTTTCTCTTTCAGAAATTCTCTTCATCAGATATTGACACTAACAAATCTACTTTTTTATAATTTTTTTATTAAAGTACATTTGTTCTTTGTTGAAGAGGTGTTGATTATTTTGGATATTAAGGTAACTAGTTCTTTAAGACTAGCTGACTCTATTTCTGCCTTTTTTTCTTCTGTGATTTCAGAGGTTTTCTTTCCAATTCCCCATACTAGGGAATGGAATAGGCTGAGAATTCTCTTTTATTCCTTCTTCAAGGTTTTAAACTATATTCTTTGCCAGCAGTTAAATTCAATTTGGAGGGTTCTCCAATTTATTGGGGCTATCTCTACTCCTACTAATTATGTTATTGTTTCTATAGCAAAATAATATTTATTTTCCTTTATATAGTTGTATCTTATTTATGGAAAATTATTTAGTTTCAGGTACTTTTCTTGGTCCTGTGATATTGCAATTGCTTCTTTTTTTCTGTTTCTTTAAGATCAAGTATCAGATTATGATTTATTTTAGCATTGTTAAAGGGACAACATTTACTAGACTAGGTGCTGTTGCATTTTGTCTTGTTGTTTTGCATTTTGCAAGTCCTCTGTTTTGACTGGTCCTTTAAACTGGACTATCATGCTAATGATTTCATTTGTGTCTTCATTTTATTGAATATATTCGCAAATGAGGGTTAATCTATGTCTTTAGCTATTTTAGCTAGAAGAATTTTGTGTTTAAAAAAAAAAAAAAAAAGAAAATCCATATTTCTTTTGTTCTAAGATAAATCAATTATTTGTTTTATAATTGGATTCAATTCTTAACTGTTACTATGGGCTTCAAGATTGAGTTCTAAGACTAAAACTTTAAGCTTATACTAGTTTGGTTGTTCTTATTAAGGAACGAATTCCTGAGTTCTTTCCCAAGTAACATGTTTATAATTGGGGTTCGAAATCAGCTCCCTAATATTGCGATGTACGTGCCGTATTCCAGCTTGGCTGGTAAAGGGCAGGTTAAGACTTCTTTGAAATTTATTTGGTTCTATTCTGTCCAAATTTCTTTGATTTTATTCCAGTAAGGCTATCACTTTCTTTAAGTGTGTTTCTGTCCTATATATTTTGGATACTGTTGTAGCATGGCTGGGTACCCATGGGGTTCAAGCGCTGCTCAGACCTGGAATCTTCTGGGGTATTTCTTCCAGTTCCTTTTTTAGGAACTGGGTTTTGGAGTTTTATTCAAACTATTCTGCCTTTTTATGGTCACTGATAGCATTATTTGTTTTCATTAGATACAATAAATGCATATTTTTCATTTTTCTGTTTTCATTCAGATTATTTCCTGAGGATGCGGAATCTCATATGATTCACTTGCTCGTCAGGACATAGTTAGAGGATCTTTTTTTCAAAAGTTCTTGATTCCTCACGTAAGGGTCACCTTTTTTAGGTTTCCAGATGGTTTATGTCACTGTCTTTGTCTCTATCGGACAAGGGACAATTTGTATTGGGTTCCATCTGTCGGTACCTTTAGTCTCTATTTTTTCCTTCAGTTGCTATATATGCATAGAAGTTTTAACAGCATTGGATTCATTTCCCTTTGCTCATTTTCAATGGAAAGATCCTTTCCAGCCTTTCATGAGTGTTGTTTCTTCAAGAACATGGTTGGAGGATCAATTAACCAATCAGTTTGTTGATTCCTCAGACAAGAGTAACCTTTTTTTTTAGGTTTCCAGTTAGATTCAGTGTCCATGACTCTGTCTCTGTTGGACAAGAGACGTCTGAATTTGGTTTCAGCTTATCAAAACCTTCAGTCTCAATCATTCCCTTCGGTAGCCTTATGCATGGAAATTTTAGGTTCTTATGACTGCTGCATTGGACGTGTTCCCCTTTGCTCATTTTTACATGCGACCTCTTCAGCTCAGTATGCTGAACCAGTGGTGCAAGGATTATACAAAGATATCTCATTTAATATCTTTAAAACCGATTGTTCGACACCCTCTGACGTGGTACAGACCACCATCATTTAGTTCAGGGGGCTTCTTTTGTTCTTCCAACCTGGACTGTGATCTCAACAGATGCAAGTCTGACAGGTTGGGGAGCTGTATGGGGGTTTCTGACAGCACAAGGGGTTTGGGAATCTCAGGAGGTGAGATTTCCAATCAACATTTTGGAACTCCGTGCAATTTTCAGAGCTCTTCAGTCATGGCCTCTTCTAAAGAGAGAGTCGTTCATTTGTTTACAGACGGACAATGTCACAAATGTGGCATATATCAATCATCAAGAGGGACTCACAGTCCTCTGGCTATAAAGGAAGTATCTCGAATACTTGTATGGGCGAAATCCAGCCCCTGTCTAATTTCTGCGGTTCATATCCCAGGTATAGACAATTGGGAAGCGGATTATCTCAGTCGCCAAATGCTACATCCGGGCAAATGGTCTCTTCACCCAGAGGTATTTCTTCAGATTGTTCAAATATGGGGACTTCCAGAAATAGATCTGATGGCTTCTCATCTAAACAAGAAGCTTCCCAGGTATCTGTCCAGATCCAGGGATCCTCAGGCGGAAGCAGTGGATGCATTGTCACTTCCTTGGAAATATCATCCTGCTATATCTTTCCGCCTCTAGTTCTTCTTTCAAGAGTGATTTCCAAAATTCTAAAGGAGCGTTCGTTTATTCTGCTGGTGGCTCCAGCATGGCCTCACAGGTTCTGGTATGCGGATCTTGTCCGGATGGCTCCTTGCCATCCGTGGACTCTTCCGTTAAGACCAGACCTTCTATCACAAGGTCCTTTTTTTCCATCAGGATCTCAAATCCTTAAATTGAAAGTATGGAGATTGAACGCTTGATTCTCAGTCATAGAGGTTTTCTCTGACTCCGTAATTAATACTATGTTGCAGGCTCGTAAATCTGTATCTAGGATGATATATTATCGAGTCTGGAAGACTTGCATTTTTTGGTGTTTTTCTCATCATTTTTCTTGGCATTCTTTTAGAATTCCTAGAATTTTACAGTTTCTTCAGGATGGTTTGGATAAGTTTTGTCTGCAAGTTCCTTAAAAGGACAAATCTTTGCTCTTTCTGTTCTTTTTCACAGAAAGATTGCTAGTTTTCCTGATTTTTATTGTTTTGTACAAGCTTTGGTTCGTATAAAACTTGTTATTAAGTCAATTTCTCCTCCTTGGAGTTTGAATAGGCGAGCTACGGAGAACTAATAGGAGAACAGAAAGGAGAATTCCCCAAATGATTGATAAATCGAGCCCTATATGTTAAGCTTGCATCCAGAAGTCCCAACACCAAAATTTATATTCTCATTACTTTAAAATGTATGTATTGTTGCCTTACATCAATAGCTGAGACATACTATAGGAAATTGTTATTGTTATAAAAAGTACACAAGCAGCATTTCCAGTCAACTTCTTTCCCTATCAGGTTGCCCTGTAATGTTGTGTCATTGTTTGTCCAACATCGCTTACAGTACTACAACTATATCTAGAAAGAACCAAGAGTGATACTAGAAATCAAACAGAAGCAAGACCCCAATATTCAGGATCCTTCAACAAACGATACCCTGACAGAGGAGGGACTACTGGATGAAGCAACCACCACCAGGACTTTTGCATATACATCTGCTGATGCACTTAGGATCTTGGTTGATTCTGATACAACTACTGTAGAGGCCATTGAAACACCACAGACAGTTTATAATACCTTGGTAAAACTTAGAACGTGAAACTGACTTAGAGCTACATACTATATACATATCCAAATATTACAAAATGAATAAAATACCAAGAGGATTCAGGATTAAAAACCAGCCAACTATTGGATGCAGCAACAAGAACTTCTGCCTGAAGTGGTGCCAAATACTTAATAAATGTTCAATGGACTTAATACTCTTAGTAATTGAAGAATGCACCAACATTTTAATTACAGTAAGGAATGAACTAAAAGACTTTAACACAAATAAGATACAGATCCTCAGAGAGGACCACAGCGATACATGGCTGGATAAGATTACCAAGCAAGTTAATGACTACAAGAGGGAACTCATGGCCTTTAAAAATCAGAAGCTAACCACGGTTGATACAGACTATAAAGAAAAAAGAATTTACTATTGGCTTTATAGCAACACACAGAGTGGCCCACAGCGACAAAGAAGACAGCGTAACTACAGATCACGGTTCCTGAACACTGTTGATAGCAGCTCAGGCTCAGACACTGTAGGTGGATATATTAAACAACAACATCAGGACCAGGACCCTAGCACAACCAACCCCCCTTTTTTAGGGGTGACAACCAGATCAGGAAACACAAGAGGCCGTGGTCGTACCCGAGGAGGGGCAACTATTGCGGGCGGGAGACCACCACTACCGCAAAGACAATAAACCCAGACATAGTGATCAATATTAGCAATAAGATGCTGACCAAAGATGAGATTAGCCTGCTTAATAAAGGACTGACTTTTATTCCAACATTCAAGGATGATAATTTTGACACCTTCCTGGATATTAACAGATTTCAGAGAAACCTCAAGCTTAAAGAACACTTTGGAAATACAGACAATGAATCAGAGATGAAGAAATTTAAACCAAGAAGCAAGTTTGAACCTATAAACATCGGACCAAGCATTAAAACATACACTAGACTAATCACTAAGGACTCAGAATTGAACACGAGTGATGGAAAAAGACCTAACCTCTCCAGGGGTGAAAGACAAGCCTTAAAGTCTCTGGCTACTGACCCAAGCATCGTGATACGCCCTGCGGATAAAGGTGGGGCAATTGTCATAATGGAATACAACCAATACAGAGATGAAGTCCTTAAGCAACTCAGTGATGTTACAACTTACAAGAAACTAACATGGGACCCAACCAAAACCTTCAAGAAAGAGATTGATAATCTAATACAAGAGGCAGTGAATAATGATTGGATTAGTGAAGATGAAGCCAATTTTCTCACCATAACATATCCAATACATCCAATTCTCTACACGTTACCCAAAATGCATAAAAACCAGCAGAATCCGCCTGGGAAGCCGATAGTATCAGTGAGAGGTTCCTTACTCCAGCCCTTAGCCCAATTTATCGACTCTATCCTACAACCATTTGTGAAGGGCATGGACTCCTATATCAGAGACTCCAGTTATTTGATCACACTATTAAATACTTTAGAGGACATCAACAGCAATAATATATTGGTGACTATGGATGTAAGGAGCCTCTATACAGTCATCCAACACAGTGAGGGGATTAAGGCGATAGAAAGTACGTTGAACCATCACCCATACATTGGACAACCAAAGAACTTTATACTCAGCCTTCTGGAGAAATGCCTAAAACTCAACTATTTTAGAGTCGAGAAATACTTCTATCAACAACTCATGGGGACTGCCATGGGTTCGAATATGGCCCCTTCATATGCTAACCTCTTTATGGAGCAATACGAAAAGGAGACAATGGGGGTATACAGCCACAATGACATCATATGCTACAAGAGGTACATAGATGACGTGTTCCTGATCTGGCGGGGTGAAGAAGAAGCCTTGACAAATTGGGTGAATGAGCTAAACAGCAAAGACTCCCCGATAAGATTCGAACTTAAATATGATTACCAACAGATTGACTTCCTTGATTTGAGGATCTACAAAAACCAAGATAAATTATACACTACCCTATATTCAAAAACAACTGATAGGAACTCACTTCTGGAAGCAACAAGTAATCATCCACCCCACACACGCAAGGCCATCATTAAATCACAAATGATGAGGATCGTCAGAAACAACACTGAATCAACAAATAGAGAACAGCAATTGGAACTGATGGCAAACAAGTTTCTACAACGCAGCTACAAAAATAGCCTGATCAAGGAAGTTATTGATGAAATTAAAACTGGCGAGACTCTAAATATACCAAGGGATGAAAAGAGGAAACGAATGATCTTTACCACTACTTACAATAAGGGAAAGAATAAACTAGCCAGCAACATCAGAGAAAGATGGGAAATTCTGGAATCTGACAGATCTCTTCCATTTTATGTAATAGATCCCCCTATCATGGGTTATAAGCGTGGACGGAGCCTAAGAGACCATTTGATGCTGACTGATCCACAACACTGTATCAACAATAATGGCTGAAGACAAAAAGAACTGGCTGCTTTAGGTGCACGGGCTGCACCACATGCAGTGGGATGATACCATGCAAAGCATTTAGTCACCCACACACCAACAGAAAATACACCATTAAGCATTTCATTACCTGCACCACTAGCCATGTAATTTACCTTTTGAGCTGCTGCTGCGGACAATTCTATGTAGGTAAAATGATTGATAATGCCCGACTACGTATGGCTAACCATACATCAGCTATAAGAAGTGCACTGGACAAAGGCACTGCTGAACAACCAGTAGCAAGGCACTTTTTGGAGGCAAATCACAAAGTAACAGACTTACGATTCATTTTAATAGATCATGTCCCTCCCCTGAAGCGTGGAGGCGATCGGGATAACAGATTGCTACAACTTGAAACACGATAGATATACCGATTGGGAACCCTACATCCGCAAGGACTGAATATGTCGAATGACTGGCACTGTTATCTTTAACCCATGGAGCATGGGTAAGTACTGTTATATTGAATGGGTTGGTAGTTTAGATCAGAGTACACAACCATGCCATAGTGGGGTATACGCTAGGTCTGACCCAGTAAATCCCATTCATAACAATAACCATCATTATACTTGTGATGATCTTTGAACTACAGATTGAACTGAAGATGTGCACATATGGAGTGGGGTGAATCATGGGGACTGATCTCTCATATTTGACTATATATATTTTTATCCATACTATTGAGGTGTGCCGCCTGGTCGAAATACTGGTTCAATACTAATTCAATTTCCAGGAACAATATACCTGATATTGGTGATCATACGTAACTTTGGCAATTTATACTGACTAACAGTAGTTTATGATAGTGTATAATGTCATACTAATGATGGACTGCATATAATTGTAAAAAGTACTATGTCTACCATGATTGCCACTTGTGAAGGGACAGACCAATGATTATCTATGAGGTCTATAACTAAATATACCCCTAGGTTGGGGAGGCACATGGCATATAACTTTCTTTTCCTCTAACTCAGAACACAGTATGGGTTATATTAACATATGATGATTAATGGATGAGGTGCAAATATAACTATGATGGCATATCTTGTTTAGCCACGTAACCTATTGATCCAGAGTATCATGATAAATAGACACTAAACAGTGATCATTGATATCATATACCCCTTATAACATGTGTTATCTGATAGCACTGATAGACCGGTTTATAACAATATTGCCTATATATAATAAACACACAACACAGTGTTAGTGATGGAACATCCCCTGCAGTCCCATAAAATATCAAACCTAAACACACAGGAGTCCGAAATTAACATTATTGCACCCACATAAATTACTAACTAACCAAGATAGGCATTGAACTAATATGGGCTGTTTGACATTTTTTCATCCCTAATCTGTCCCACTATAAACAAACATACGGTATACAAGGTAAATGTTGGGCTCCAACATATAACTTATATAATACGCTTGCCACATTAGGACACCATGTTAGCACTACATAGCACGTATACACTGAGCGTAAACAGTATTGTAAATCACGCTCTGAGAGGTACGTTCTCGATATGCAAATTAGCCACACTACTACAGAGTCTAATTGCAAAGCCCGGTGACGTCACTATATGCTAATGAGCCATGCGGTTGACTAAACAAGCCGTTGATTGGCTGAGTCTGTAACTTGCGCCCAACTGACACACTGCAGACTTTATGAACAGCGCAGCGGCTGGGGAATGATTAGCAGCAATTCATAATATACAGTGAGTAACGAATATTATACCAAATCCGAAATGCTCATTCCATTAATCTCTAACTCACTGAGCAAAGGTTGAATGTCCATATTAAATGATAACATTTATTTTCTCTCTAATACTAAATATGAAGCTCATCTTTGCAATAATTGCATTTAGCCACGCAAACTGTAACTATGTGTCCAAACAGCCTAACATTATCTGGTGCCGAATAAATACACTGTTTAGTGTGTAAACCTGAACATACATAATACGTTGTTGCAGAGGGGCTTATATGTCTATATATTTATTCAAATGTTTTTACCTATATTGTATATGATTTGCTATACTGAATTTTAAAGGTATATAGTAAGCATGATGTCTTCAGTTTTTTTGTATATATAAGTGTTTACACATTGGTGTTTCTTTTTGTCTTATTAACAGGTAGGAATCATTAATAACACCACTGTTACTAAATGCCTTAAATCAGTTGTGTAGTATGGTTGCCAGGTAACCACCTGGTCTCCATAGATACGGTTTTGGCGCAATTTCTTGTAATGCAAGATGGGAGGGGTTTATCTGGGTTTAAAGTCACTTTTTTTTTTTGTGCACTGTGTTTGGTCTGAGAAAGGGGTATGCGTACCCCGAAACGTCACCATTGAATAAGTAAGTTATTTGAACTGAATCCAGCGAGTGTAGTCCCTACTTGTTGATACTTATTGAAATTTTGACGGAGCATCCTGGTTGCTGACTATCTATTTGTGAATTGTGAGTGCAGATACACAGTGGAAATATATATATATATATATATATATATATATATATATATATATATGTACTGTGTGTGTGTATGTGTGTGTGTATATATATATATATCTATATGTATATGTGTGTGTGTATGTATATATATATATATATATATATATAATGTACAGATATATACACAATTACACATATAAACACACAAATACATATGTGGACATATATATATATATATAAGTGCATTGGAGCCCTTTCGAATTAAGTAGATGAGAGCATGTAAAAGCAAATGTATGCAATATTCATATTTAATAAAGGTTTTAAAGGGACATGAAACCCACAATTTTTCTTTCATGAGTTAGAAAGAGCATGTTATTTTAAAGAACTTTCAATTTACTTCTATTATCTAATTTGCTTCATTCTCTTGATAACCTTTGCTTTAAAGCATGTCTAGATAGGCTCAGTAGCTGCTGATTGGTAGCTGCACATAGATGCCTCGTGATTAGCTCACCCATGTGCATTGCTATTTCTTTAACAAAGAATATCTAAGAGTGAAGCAAATTAGATAATAGAAGTAAATTGGAATATTTGTTTAAAATTGTAATATCTGTCTGAAAAATAAAAAAACATTAAAACTTTTTTTGGGTTTCATGTCCCTTTAACTATGTATTTACTGTAAATATTTGTAATTCCAATGTTCTGCTCATAGAGGAATATGTTCTATATATTTATAAATAGATATTCTTATATATATTTTTATATATCTATACAGCTACTTAAGATATGTGTGTGATTGTGTATAGATATGTATATTGTACCAAAATACCATATAGAACATATTCTGCTAGGTGAAGAACATTGGAATATTCATATTTCTTCTGTTAAGTGTGATCAGTCCACGGGTCATCATTACTTGTGGGATATTAACTGCTCCCCTACAGGAAGTGCAAGAGGATTCACCCAGCAGAGTTGCTATATAGCTCCTCCCCTCTACGTCACCTCCAGTCATTCTCTTGCACCCAACGACTAGATAGGATGTGTGAGAGGACTATGGTGATATATTTAGTTTTTATATCTTCAATCAAAAGTTTGTTATTTTATAATAGCACCGGAGTGTGTTATTCCTTCTCTGGTAGAATTTGAAGAAGAATCTACCTGAGTTTTTCTATGATTTTAGCCGGAGTAGTTAAGATCATATTGCTGTTTCTGGGCCATCTGAGGAGAGGTAAACTTCAGATCAGGGGACAGCAGGCAGATTAATCTGCAAAGAGGTATGTAGCAGTTTATTATTTTCTGACATGGAATTGATGAGAAAATCCTGCCATACCGTTATAATGTAAACTCAGCCTTGAATGCAGTAGATGTAGCTGATATCAGGCTGTCATGTATGTATATTTTACACTTCAGTTTTCTGGGAAATGGTACTTCTCTGGCTTTTAAACTGTATACATAGACTTAACCTATTTTGCAGGGACTTGCAATAGGTTTTAAATGACAATTAATTATTGAGGTAAAACGTTTTTTTGCTGGCATGTAAAAACGTTTTTTTCTCTGAGGTACTGGGTGAAAAAATGTTTTGGGCACTTTTTTTCCACTTGGCAATAGTTTTGATTTAAATTAGAGCAGTTCACTGATCCCTCTCACTGTTATGTGTGTGGGGGAGGGGCCATTTTGGTGCTTTCACTATGCATCAGAAAAACTCAGTCAGAGGTTCATTTTCTTCCTGCATGATCCGGTTCATCTCTACAGAGTTCAGGGATCTCAAGAGTCTTTTTTGAGGGAAGTAATCATTCACAGCAGAGCTGTGCTGATTGTATTGACTGTGATATAAAAAACGTTTATTTGTGTATTTTTTTCTGCTGCCTGGGTTAGTTATCATTTGCTGAGGGGAACAATCCTTTGCTAAAACTGTATATTCTGACAAAGATTGATGCTATAACTTAATTATTTTATCTGTTATAATATTTTCTGTGCTTCTTAAAGGCACAGTTCGTTTTCATATTATTTGTAAATTACTTTGAAAAGTATTTCCAAGTTGCTGTTTATTTGCTAGTGTGTTAAACATGTCTGATTCAGAGGAATATCTCTGTGCTATATGTGTTAATGCCAAAGTGGAGCCCAATAGAAATTTATGTACTAAATGTATTGATGCTACTTTAAAAAATAGTCAATCTGTACAAATTGAACATATTTCACCAAACAACGAGGGGAGAGTTATGCCGACTAACTCGCCTCACGTGTCAGTACCTGCATCTCCCGCTCAGGAGGTGCGTGATATTGTAGCGCCGAGTGCATCTGGGCGGCCATTACAAATCACATTACAAGATATGGCTACTGTTATGACTGAAGTTTTGGCTAAACTACCAGAACTAAGAGGTAAACGTGATCACTCTGGGATGAGAACAGAGTGCGCTGATAATGCAAGGGCCATGTCTGATACTGCGTCACAGTTTGCAGAACGTGAAGACGGAGAGCTTCATTCTGTGGGTGACGGTTCTGATCCAAATAAACTGGACTCAGACATTTCAAATTTTAAATTTAAGCTTGAGAACCTCCGTGTGTTACTAGGGGAGGTATTAGCGGCTCTGAATGATTGTAACACAGTTGCAATCCCAGAAAAAATGTGTAGGTTGGATAAATATTTTGCGGTACCGACGAGTACTGACGTTTTTCCTATACCTAAGAGACTTACTGACATTGTTACTAAGGAGTGGGATAGACCCGGTGTGCCTTTCTCACCCCCTCCTATATTCAGAAAAATGTTTCCAATAGACGCCGCCACACGGGACTTATGGCAAATGGTCCCTAAGGTGGAGGGAGCAGTTTCTACTTTAGCTAAGCGTACCACTATCCCAGTGGAGGATAGCTGTGCTTTTTCAGATCCAATGGATAAAAAATTAGAGGGTTACCTTAAGAAAATGTTTGTTCAACAAGGGTTTATATTGCAACCTCTTGCATGTATTGCGCCTGTCACGGCTGCAGCAGCATTTTGGTTTGAGTCTCTGGAAGAGACACTTCAATCATCCACACTAGATGACATCACACACAAACTTAAATTCCTTAAGTTAGCTAATTCATTTATTTCAGATGCCGTAGTACATTTAACTAAACTTGCGGCTAAAAATTCAGGATTCGCCATTCAGGCACGCAGAGCTCTGTGGCTAAAATCCTGGTCAGCTGATGTTACGTCTAAATCTAAATTGCTTAATATTCCTTTCAAAGGGCAGACCTTATTCGGGCCCGGCTTGAAAGAGATTATTGATGACATTACAGGAGGTAAAGGTCATGCCCTGCCTCAGGACAAGGCCAAAGCCAAGGCTAGACAGTCCAATTTTCGTTCCTTTCGTAATTTCAAAGCAGAAGCAGCATCAACTTCCTCTGCACCAAAACAGGAAGGAGCTGTTGCTCGCTACAGACAAGGCTGGAAACCTAACCAGTCCTGGAACAGGGGCAAACAGGCCAGAAAACCTGCTGCTGCCCCTAAGACAGCATGAATTGAGGGCCCCCGATCCGGGACCAGGATCTAGTGGGGGGCAGACTTTCCCTCTTCGCCCAGGCTTGGGCAAGAGATGTTCAGGATCCCTGGGCGTTAGAGATCATATCTCAGGGATACCTTCTGGACTTCAAATCCTCTCCCCCAAGAGGGAGATTTCATCTGTCAAGGTTGTCAACAAACCTAACAAAGAAGGAAGCGTTTCTACGCTGCGTACAAGATCTTTTATTAATGGGAGTGATCCATCCAGTTCCGCGGTTGGAACAAGGACAAGGGTTTTACTCAAATCTGTTTGTAGTTCCCAAAAAGAGGGAACCTTCAGGCCAATCTTGGATTTAAAGATCCTAAACAAATTCCTAAGAGTTCCATCGTTCAAGAAGGAAACTATTCGAACAATTTTGCCCATGATCCAAGAGGGTCAGTACTTGACCACAGTGGATTTAAAGGATGCTTACCTTCACATACCGATTCACAGAAGTCATTACCGGTATCTAAGGTTTGCCTTTTTAGACAGGCATTACCAGTTTGTAGCTCTTCCATTCGGGCTGGCTACGGCTCCAAGAATCTTCACAAAGGTTCTGGGCACTCTTCTGGCGGTACTAAGACCGCGAGGAATTTCAGTAGCTCCGTACTTAGACGACATACTGATACAAGCTTCAAGCTTTCAAACTGCCAAATCTCATACAGAGATAGTACTGGCATTTCTAAGGTCGCATGGATGGAAAGTGAACGAAGAGAAAAGTTCTCTCTTTCCACTCACAAGAGTTCCCTTCCTGGGGACTCTGATAGATTCTGTAGAAATGAAGATTTACCTGACAGAGGACAGGTTAACAAAACTTCAAAATGCATGCCGTGTCCTTCATTCCATTCAAGAGACCAGAAATTCTCTTCTATGGTGGCTTTATCGGCCACATCTGTCCAGGGGGAATGCCATTCAGCAGGCCAGACTGGTCAATTGTAACAACAGACGCCAGCCTCCTAGGTTGGGGCGCTGTCTGGAATTCTCTGAAGGCTCAGGGACTATGGAATCAGGAGGAGAGTCTTCTTCCAATAAACATTCTGGAATTGAGAGCAGTCCTCAATGCTCTTCTGGCTTGGCCCCAGTTAGCAACTCGGGGGGTTCATCAGGTTCCAGTCGGACAACATCACGACTGTAGCTTATATCAACCATCAGGGAGGGACAAGAAGCTCCCTAGCAATGATGGAAGTATCGAAGATAATTCGCTGGGCAGAGTCTCACTCTTGCCACCTGTCTGCAATCCACATCCCGGGAGTGGAGAACTGGGAGGCGGATTTCTTAAGTCGTCAGACTTTTCATCCGGGGGAGTGGGAACTTCATCCAGAGGTCTTTGCCCAAATACTTCCACGTTGGGGCAAACCAGAGATAGATCTCATGGCGTCTCGACAGAACGCCAAGCTTCCGCGCTACGGGTCCAGATCCAGGGATCCGGGAGCGGTCCTGATAGATGCCTTGACAGCACCATGGACCTTCAGGATGGCTTATGTGTTTCCACCTTTCCCGATGCTTCCTCGATTGATTGCCCGAATCAAACAGGAGAAAGCATCAGTGATTCTAATAGCACCTGCATGGCCACGCAGGACTTGGTATACAGATCTGGTGGACATGTCATTCTGTCCACCTTGGTCGTTACCTCTGAAACAGGACCTTCTGATTCAGGGTCCTTTCAAACATCAAAATCTAACTTCTCTGAAGCTGACTGCTTGGAAATTGAACGCTTGATCTTATCAAAGCGTGGTTTTTCTGAGTCAGTTATTGATACCTTAATACAGGCTAGGAAGCCTGTCACCAGAAAGATTTACCATAAAATATGGCGTAAATACCTATATTGGTGCGAATCCAAAGGTTACTCTTGGAGTAAGGTTAGGATTCCTAGGATATTGTCTTTTCTACAAGAAGGTTTAGAAAAGGGGTTATCCGCTAGTTCCTTAAAGGGACAGATCTCAGCTCTGTCCATTCTGTTACACAAGCGTCTGTCAGAAGTTCCAGACGTTCAGGCTTTTTGTCAGGCTTTGGCCAGGATTAAACCTGTGTTTAAAGCTGTGGCTCCACCATGGAGTTTAAACCTTGTTCTTAACGTTTTACAGGGTGTTCCGTTTGAACCCCTTCATTCCATTGATATAAAGTTGTTATCTTGGAAAGTTCTATTTTTAATGGCTATTTCCTCGGCTCGAAGAGTCTCTGAGTTATCAGCCTTACATTGTGATTCTCCTTATTTGATTTTTCACTCGGATAAGGTAGTTCTGCGTACTAAGCCTGGGTTCTTACCTAAGGTAGTCACTAACAGGAATATCAATCAGGAGATTGTTGTTCCATCCTTGTGCCCAAATCCTTCTTCGAGGAAGGAACGTCTTTTGCACAATCTGGATGTAGTTCGTGCCCTTAAATTTTATTTACAGGCAACTAAAGATTTTCGACAAACGTCTTCCCTGTTTGTCGTTTACTCTGGTCAGAGGAGAGGTCAAAAAGCTTCTGCTACCTCTCTCTCTTTTTGGCTTCGTAGCATAATTCGTTTAGCTTATGAGACTGCTGGACAGCAGCCTCCTGAAAGAATTACAGCTCATTCCACTAGAGCTGTGGCTTCCACTTGGGCCTTTAAGAATGAGGCCTCTGTTGAACAGATTTGCAAGGCTGCAACTTGGTCTTCGCTTCATACTTTTTCCAAATTTTACAAATTTGACACTTTTGCTTCCTCGGAGGCTATTTTTGGGAGAAAGGTTCTTCAGGCAGTGGTTCCTTCTGTATAAAGAGCCTGCCTATCCCTCCCGTCATCCGTGTACTTTTGCTTTGGTATTGGTATCCCACAAGTAATGATGACCCGTGGACTGATCACACTTAACAGAAGAAAACATAATTTATGCTTACCTAATAAATTCCTTTCTTCTGTAGTGTGATCAGTCCACGGCCCGCCCTGTTTTTTAAGGCAGGTAAATATTTTTTAAATTATACTCCAGTCACCACTACACCCTTGGCTTCTCCTTTCTCGTTGGTCCTTGGTCGAATGACTGGAGGTGACGTAGAGGGGAGGAGCTATATAGCAACTCTGCTGGGTGAATCCTCTTGCACTTCCTGTAGGGGAGCAGTTAATATCCCACAAGTAATGATGACCCGTGGACTGATCACACTACAGAAGAAAGGAATTTATCAGGTAAGCATAAATTATGTTTTTCGTGTTGGGGTAGTGCACTGGAGAATATGAGATTGGGTTAGCGCGCAAATTGGGTGTGTGTCCCCCGCCCCTCCTCCATTTACCTCTATGGGGAAGAGGTTATCTTTTGCGCGACAGTCTAATTGAACTAGTAAGCTGTTTGCGCGTGTGGGGATAGCGCAAGTGCAGTAACTTTTTTACTTTCAACTCATAATTCCAGCGCATCCCGACGCATAAAAGTTTCTTTCTAGCATAATTAGTGGAATCGCTAAATACCGCTCCACTTGTAATCTAGCCTTATATTAGAAAACATCAGTATAGAATTTGACTTGTTGGAGTTTTGAAACCATTTGCTGCTGATATAGACATGCTGCTGTCTATATCCTGTATTCTTTAGAAGATTAATTCTGTACAGTGGCCTTTGCCATTTTTGGGTACTATTTCAAATTAAAGTTCTTTTCTAATAATTGTTGCTTTGCTAAATAAAACAAGATATTGTTTGTTTAGGTAGCTCATAGGGAAAGAACCAAAGTTGACATTTAAATCTAAAGCATGTAAAAATGTGCTTCAATACAGGGATGAGAAATGGTTCAGCAGTGAAGGGGTTAAATATCAGCCTGCCTTGTCCAGTTGAGCTGTTTCGGCTATTAAAACAGAATATTCTGTAAAGTCGCTTATTCTTCCTAGTTCCTGCTCGTTTAACTGTTAATTGCAGAAAGAGGTACTGATGCGTGTTCCCTTTTAATTACTATACAACAACATTTCCTGTCATATGATTAGTTCCCAGATGTACGATGTCCAACTCCCTTTTCTTTCCCACCGTCTTAGCAATTTTTAAAATAGGATTCTTATCCGAGGGAGCAATATTTCTTGAAAAACACCCAAATCCCTCAGTTCTCTGTGACCTACTGCCAAATGTGTATTTGTATGTATCTTATGGGGAATAAGATACCAGTAGATCTAACTTTGATATATCTGCTTCATAAACCACAGGTGCACTACTGTACAGGAATATATTGTATTCAGTTTATATTATTTTCAGGGCTGAAGTCACTATAACCCATTCATCATTTTATTTTCTCCTTAATTCCCCTTTAAGATCATCTCTGTCATCTTCCGGCCATTTCTAAATAGGATTTTAAGAACCACTGTCTATAATCGTACTGTTTTAAAATGGCTATGTATTAAAGGGACACTGAACCCAAATTTTTTCTTTTGTGCTTCAGATAGAGTATGCAATTTTAAGCAACTATTAGTAAATATTCTTCATTCTCTTGGTATCTTTATTTGAAAAACAAGAATGTAAGTTTAGATGCTGGCCCATTTTGGTGAACAACCTGGGATGTTCTTGCTGATTGTTGGATAAATTAATCCACCAATAAACAAGGGCTGTCCAAGGTTCTGGACTATCTTTTTCAAATAAAGTTAGCAAGAGAACGAAGAAAAAATGATAATAGTAGTAAATTAGAAAGTTGCTTAAAATTGCATGCTCTGTCTGAATCATGAAAAAAAAATTGGGTTCAGTATCCCTTTAAGTGTGGTCTGGTAACTTTCATTGCATCCAGACTCTTGCTTCATCTATCACCAGGACCGTCTTTAACACAGGGCAAAAGGGGCAGCTGCCCAGGGCCCAGTTTCTGTTGAGGGGCCAGACTGCTGATGTGACATGGGGAACACATACATTCAATCCTAATACTGTCACAGTCAAAAGTACTCTGTTTATATATATATATATATTTTTTTTTAAACTGTGCCAGACCGTGCCGTTGTCATGTGACATGCCAAGCTATTGCCATGTGCTGTTTTAGATGTGCACTGTGCAGCACTGAATGCAAAGCCTTAACTTGGTATCCAGCCATTCCCATTGCATCAGAAAAGGTCCTACTGGGGTTACCACTGTTACCAGGTCATTGCTCTGGTGGTGGGGATTGTTTCTGGGTAGGGCTGACTGTAGGCGCATGCAGTAGAAAGCTGGAGCGGCATAACGTGAGGATTTGAGCATCTGTGCAGCTGCATACACTGCTCTCTTCAGTCTTGAGGCTGTGTGACTTATCCCACACTGTATCCATGTAGCCTTGGACAGACAGCATCCTGTCTGCTGGTCCCCTTAGTCCTGCTCTTTCTGCTGTGGCCCTAAGATCAACTAACTGAAGTTTGTTAGGGGAACAGTGCTTTGTAGAAAGGTGTCAGTGGGAAGAATAAGTGAGTGCACACACGCCACTCCCCATGCAGCTATGTCTAGTGCAGGGTGAGAGGGAACTTGTTCCTAGCAAAGAAGTGACATGTGCTGCTGTGGCTGATGTATAGTGTCATGCTGATACTTCACAGATTAATGTAAATTTTATTTTTATAGTTTTTGTTTTCTCTCTGTCTCAGGTTTTACAGATTCCCATAGTAGCTCTGCTGTTCCAGTCAGTAAACTTATTTTTGTCTGCACCTCCATGCTTCCTCCTCAGTCTTTACCTTGCTTGGCTCCTGTTGGCTGCCCTAAATCTCTTTAACCAGCTAACCTCACACTAGAATCACATTCAAAAGAATATTAAATGAATCCACAGTGGAGGAATTTATATATTTATCTACTTATTAGTTCAGCTTAGGTCCAGTTTCACATATTGCAATGTATTTAATTTTTTTTTTAAATGATTAGCCCAGCAGTGGATGATCAAAAAATTGATTTAGTTGTTTTTTGGGATGTTGGGGTGGAGAGCGAAATTGCATGGGGGGGCCCAAGAAAATTTTTGCCCAGGGTCCAGTCAATATTAAAGACGGCCCTGTCTATCACCAATACTTCTATTGTACCTTCACCTTCTGACACTACACACAGACACCATAAGGGTAAATAAGAGGTACAAATGTACCTCCCTCCAATCTATTACAAATGCTTCAGCTAGACTCATACACCTAAGTCACCGATCTTCATCAGCTGTTCTGCTCTACCAGTCTCTACACTGTCTCCCACAATACAATTCAAAATATTAACCCTAACATGTAAATCATTCAACAGCCTCATTCCAACTATATTTCCTCTCTCATCTCCAAATACTCACAAACCCATCCTCTTTGATCAACCTCTGACTTCTCATGTGCTGCTCCTGTCCTCTGGAACTCTCTACCCCGCTCCATCAGACTGTCTCCACCCTTGTATAGCTTCAGATGCTCATTGAAAAGCCACCTATTCAGAGAGGCTTACCATCTCTCCTCTGTTTTTCTTCCTAACCAAAATAATTCTTGAACTGCCTTGACTCACTGCTGCAACTACAATCCATGTGACAAGCTACTCGAAACCCAGTACCCCTCTTTCATCTTCATTTAGGGAAGACTTCACGATAATTTCTCTAGGTTTCTGAGTGAAGCATGGGTAAATGAGTTATGGCATGTCAGTACCTTCACCAGTAAATCTCTCAGCCATAACTGCCCTCAGTCGTTGTGGGAACCCAGTCTCTTAACCTCCACCTTGGGGGTTGCTGGTATCTCCAACAGTATCCTCTGCAGTATATTTACTTGCACTGGATGAACTCTCTACTGGATCAGCATTCTGTAAGGGAGAAAAACCTGGGTTCACTATTTTTCCTTACAGAACAATAAAGCTACACTGTCTCTTTAAGAAACCCTTCTAATTGCCTTATACAGTTACTGTTTCAGCTCATGATGGATGTGATTAGGGACACAAGGGGGTTCAAAGGGGCATTCAATAAAATATGTTTATGTTGTATTTTATTGTTTTTTTCCTCACAGGCCTTAGTCTGCACATCGTTCCAGACTTAGGCTCCACCCCCCAAACCTTTTGCTGCCATTTCTCTCCCCTTTACCGGTTCTCCATGTGGCTACAAATCTACTCTGGACCCATCCCCAGACTTTACAAGCTATATGGGTCCAGTTTAACCCTTTATCTGCCCAGAAGGTGGGTGGGTAATAAAAACTTTTTTCTGAGGGAAATTCTTTCTATTCTTTTTGGAATATATCTTTATTTCCAATTATCTGCTGTTTTTGAATTATTTTGCAGTCATGTCTGTACCCCCACTTGATTTTACTGACCCTTTAGAAGGGACCCCTAGGGAACATACTGCAGCCCAAGAACTTTCTGCACTACATTTTCCCTGTTTATTATGCAAAACTGTTTCAGTGGACCAAATTAACCAGTTATGTACTAATTCCATATGTCCAATTTGCAAGCCATAATCCTGTCAGTATGACACCTGGCAGACAATAAGTGCCCAGGTCTGTTTTTGTAGCCCAGGGGATTCCCCTGACTTTTCTCCAGAGTTTAAATTCAGTCTTCAAAAAACAGAGATTTTAGCGGCTATCCCCAAACCAAGTAAGTGTAAGGGAAAATTAGGAGATTTACCTCACCCTACCTGTAATATGCAGTATCCTATCCCCCAGGCTGTTACCTCCAAACTTACAAAGCTCTGACTCTGCTGAGTCTCTGGCATCTATTTATCAAGCCGTCAACCGCAAATACGCTGGAATTCCGCAGCGTTTTTGTGGCGAGCCTGATTCCCCTTAGTTATCAAACCCTACAGACCGGCAAAAGTAGAATTTTGTGACGTAACATACGATCCGCCGGACTCAGTCCGACACAGATCGATGCTTACGTCACTACAGATGTTCCGAATGCAAATTCGGCACAATCTGACTACTTTTGCAAGTTATCAAATTTCTACCAGGTACGCTCGCCACTATTCCGGCCCAGCGTACCTGGTTTTCAATCCGCTGCCCTGGAGGAAAGGAGTCTGAAAGCAGCAAAGCTCATGTTCGCTGCTGCCCGATATCACATTGATTCCTATGGTAACGTTTACACCTAACACCCTAACATGTACCACGAGTCTAAACACCCCTAATCTGCCGCCCCCTACACCTACATTATACTTATTAACCCCTAATCTGCCGCCCCCTACACCGCCACCTACATTATATTTATTAACCCCTAATCTGCCGCCCCCTACACCGCCGCCACCTACATTATACTTATTAACCCCTAATCTGCCACCCCCTACACCACCGCCACTATATTAAATTTATTAACGCCTAAAACTAAGTCTAACCCTAACTTAAATATAATTTAAATAAATTGAAATAAATATTCCTGCCATTAAATAAATTATTCCTATTTATAACTAAATACTTACCTATAAAATAAACCCTAAGCTAGCTACAATATAACTAATAGTTACATTGTAGCTAGTTTAGGGTTTATTTATATTTTACAGGCAAGTTTGTATTTATTTTAACTAGGTACAATAGTTAATAACTATTTAATAACTTCCTAGTTAAAATAAATACAAATATACCTGTAAAATAAAACCTAAGTTACAATTACACCTAACACTACACTATAATTAAATAAATTCCCTAAACTAAATACAATTAAATACAATTAAATAAAATTATCTAAAGTACAAAAAAACAAAAAACACTAAATTACAGAAAATAATAAACAAATTACAAGATTTTTAAACTAATTACACCTAATCTAATCCCCCTAACAAAATAAAAAAGCCCCCCCAAAATAAAAAAAGCCCTACCCTACACTAAATTACAAATAGCCCTTAATAGGGCCTTTTATGGGGCATTGCCCCAAAGTAATCCGCTCTTTTACCTGTAAAAAAAAAAATTACAACCCACCCCCAACATTAAAACCCACCACCCACACAACCAACCCTACTCTAAAACCCACCCAATACCCCCTTAAAAAAACCTAACACTAACGCCTTGAAGATCACCTTACCGTGAGAAGTCTTCACCCAACCGGCCCAAAGTCCTCAACGAATCCATCAGAAGTGGTCCTACAGACGGGCAGAAGTCTTCTATCTTCATCCAGACAGCATCTTCTATCTTCATCCATCCGGCGCAGAGCAGCTCCATCTTCAAGAAATCCGACGCGGAGCATCCTCTTCTGACGACGTCTTCTTGTTGAATGAAGGAACCTTTAAGTGACGTCATCCAAGATGGCGTCCCTTCAATTCCGATTGGCTGATAGAATTCTATCAGCCAATCGGAATTAAGGTAGAAAAAATCCTATTGGCTGATGCAGTCAGCCAACAGGATTTAAGTTCAATCCTATTGGCTGATCCAATCAGCCAATAGGATTGAGCTTGCATTCTATTGGCTGTTCCAATCAGCCAATAGAATGCAAGCTCTTTCTATTGGCTGTTCCAATCAGCCAATAGTATGCGAGCGGTTGGGTGAAGAATTCTCACGGTAAGGTGATCTTCAAGGGGTTAGTGTTAGATTTTTTAAGGGGGTATTGTGTGGGTTTTAGAGTAGGGTTGGTTGTTTGGGTGGTGGGTTTTAATGTTGGGGGGGTTTGTAATTTTTTTTACAGGTAAAAGAGCTGATTACTTTGGGGCAATGCCCCACAAAAGGGCCTTTTAAGGGCTATTTGTAATTTAGTGTAGGGTAGGGCTTTTTTATTTTGGGGGGCTTTTTTATTTTGATAGGGGATTAGATTAGGTGTAATTAGTTTTAAAATCTTGTAATTTGTTTATTATTTTCTGTAATTTAGTTGTTTTTTTTTTTGTACTTTAGATAATTTTATTTAATTGTATTTATTTAATTATAGTGTAGTGTTAGGTGTAATTGTAACTTAGGTTAGGTTTTATTTTACAGGTATGTTTGTATTTATTTTAACTAGGAAGTTATTAAATAGTTAATAACTATTTAATAACTATTGTACCTAGTTAAAATAAATACAAACTTGCCTGTAAAATAAAAATAAACCCTAAGCTAGCTACAATGTAACTATTAGTTAGGGTTAGACTTGGGTTTAGGGGTTAATAAATTTAATATAGTGGCGGCTGTGTGGGGGGGCAGATTAGGGGTTAATAAATATGATGTAGGTGGCGGCGGTGTAGGGGGCAGATTAGGGGTTAATAAATATAATGTAGGTGGCAGCGGTGTAGGGGGGGTAGATTAGGGGTTAATAACTTTATGTAGGTGGCGGCGGTGTTGGGGCGGCAGATAAGGGGTTAATAAGTATAATGTAGGTGGCGGTGGGCTCCGTGAGCAGCGGTTTAGGGGTTAATACATTTATTAGAATTGCGGTGGGCTCCGGGAGCTGCGGTATAGGGGTAAACAGTATAGTATAGTGTGGGTGTTTAGTGACGGTACCAATAAAGTTGTTAAAAAGCCGAAGAGCAGCGAGATTGATGACTGTTAGTTAGCAACAGTCCGCTGCTCATCGCCCCGTACTTGGTGCGTGGCTTTTTGATAGCTTTTTTGATAATTTTGGAGAACGTATTCAGGTCCGCGGCAGCGATGTTAGGCGATCTTAGGCGAGCGTATTGGTGTCGTCGAATGCAAGTAAGTTGACGTAGATGCCTCTGTCTCAGGGTGAAGTCTCCTCTGAGAAACTTCATCCTATACCTGAGGCTGATTTCACGTTTAGCTTTAAAGTGGACCATATCCGCTTCCTACTTCAGGAAGTTATGAATACCTTGGAGCTATCAGAACCAAATCCAGAGTATTCCAAACCTGTAAATAAGTTGAATCAAGTTTTTAAAGCTCCGCCTAAAGTGCCTAAGACTTTTGAAGCACCAGACTTGCTTATAGACTATATAGCCAAAGAATGGAAGAAACCAGGCATTCCTTTTGCACTTTTAGACAGTTTTAAATGCATGTATCCACTTTCAGAGAAGAATTTAACAGCCTGTGAAGTAATTCCTAAGGTTAATGGAGCTATTTCCACCTTAGCCAGACACAGTACTATTCTTTGTTTAGGGATCCAATGGATCACAAATCTGAGTCCTTGCTTAGGAAATTATTCTCCCAATCACCTGTGTGGCCACTGCGGCATCCTTCTGGTGTTATTCTCATTCTCAGATTGTTTCTGCTCAATCTTCTGAAAATATTACCAACTGCATTAAAGTCCTGAAAAATGGCTAATTATTTCATTTGTAATGCCATCTTTGTCAAAATTAATGTCAAAAATATGTCCATTGCTGTTTTCTTAAGGAGAGCTTAATGGCTTAAAGGGACAGTCTAGACCAAAATAAACTTTCATGATTCAGATAGAGCATGTAATTTTAAACAATTTTCCAATTTACTTTTATCACCAATTTTGCTTTGTTCTCTTGGTATTCTTAGTTGAAAGCTTAACCTAGGAGGTTCATATGCTAATTTCTTAGACCTTGAAGCCCACCTCTTTTCAGATTGCTTTTTAACAGTTTTTCACCACTAGAGGGTGTTAGTTCACGTTTTTCATATAGATAACACTGTGCTCGTGCACGTGAAGTTATCTGGGAGCAGGCACTGATTGGCTAGACTGCAAGTCTGTCAAAAGAACTGAAAAAAGGGGCAGTTTGCAGAGGCTTAGATACAAGATAATCACAGAGGTTAAAAGTATATTATTATAACTGTGTTGGTTATGCAAAACTGGGGAATGGGTAATAAAGGGATTATCTATCTTTTAAAACAATAAAAATTTTGGTGTAGACTGTCCCTTTAAATATTGGTCAGCTGACTTGGTTTCTAAGAATAGGTTATCAGTCCCTTTTAAGGGAAGATGTTTTTTGGATCACAATTTGATTCTATTATCAAAACTGTAACTGGGGAAAGAGGGGCTTTTCTACCTCAGGTAAATCTAAGGGGAAGTTCAAACATTCAAATCGTTTTCATTCCTTTCGCTCCCCTAGAGACCAAAAGTCCCCCTCCAACCAGAAGTCTGAATTTTCATACCTCTCTTGAACCCAGAATCTTCTTAGTCTAAAAACAAACAGACCAAAAAGGCCAACTCAGATCAGAAATCTGCATGAGGATATGGGAGATCCAACCTATTCCAATCTCTCAACAGGGTCAGTGATTCTACTCCAACCTCTTCATTGTTCCAAAAACTCTAAACAAATTTGTTTGGGTGCCCTTTTTTAAAATGGTACCATCTTGCCTCTAATTCAGGATAATCAATTTATGACTATAGATTTAAAAGACGCATATTTTAATATACCAATTCACAATGATCATTTCCAGTTTCTAAGGTTTGCTTTTCTCAACAAGCATTACCAATTTGTGGCCCTCCCCTTCGGGCTGGCCACTGCCCCTCGAATCATCACAAAGGTTTTAGGGACTCTCTTAGTGATCAGAGCTCAGGGAATCTCCGTTGTTCCTTATTTGGATGATATCTTGGCCCAAGCTCCATGTCTTTCTCTGGCTACTGCTTATACCCACAAAATGCTATCTTTCCTTTCAGGAACATAAATCAATGTCCCCAAAAGTTTTTTAACAGCCACAAGGGTGTTTTTCTTTGTGTGATAATAGACTTGGTTCAAATGCGCTCATTTCTCATGGAACTACGCAGAACCAAACTTCAGACTGCCTGGCTTTTCCTAGAGATGGCTCATTCTCCATCTGTAGCACAATGTATGGAAGTAGTGGGTCTTAGGTTAGCAGCATCAGACGCGGTAAACCTTTTGCTCTCTTTCATCTTCTCCAATTGTCCATGCTTCAACACTGGTCAAAGGATTGTTTCCACCTGGAACAGAACTTATAGCTCAGTTCTTCAGTCAAACAATCTCATGGTGGAGGGAAAATCCCTATTTGACCCTTGGAGTTTCTTTTCTTCGGCATATCTGAACTGTAGGAACCAAGGATGCAAGTCTGATGGGTTTGGGAGTCTCAAAGGGCACAGGTAGTATGGTCCCCTCTGGAGGCAAGGTTACCTATCAACATCCTAGAACTTTGTGCGATTCTTTGAGCCCTTCAATCTTGGCCCCTTCTCAAACAGGAAAAATGTATTTTATTCCAGTCAGACGTCACTGCTGTAGCGTACATCAATCATCAGGGAGAGATTCTAATTCTTTAGCTATACGAGAGGTATCTCACATTCTCTCTTGGCCAGAGAAAAACCACTGCTCCATATCAGCCATTCGCATTCCGAGAGTGAACAATTTGGAAGTAGATTACCTAAGTCGTCAGTCCGTCCATCTAGAGGAATGGGCTCTTTGTCAGGACGTGTTGGATCAATTATTCCAGAGGTGGGATCTTCCAGAAATAGATCTCATGGTGTCCAAATTGAACCACCAACTTCCGGCATATTGCACCAGGTCAAGAGATCCAAGAGCTCAAATGATAGATGCTTTAGTCTGCCCTTGGAACTTTCGTGTGGCACATCTATTTCCTCTGTTTGATTTTTGCAATGACTCTTGGAAGAAGAGCAAACAGGAATTGGCTTCTGTAATTCTCATAGCTCCTGCGTTGCCCCACAGAACTTGATATGTGAACCGAATACAGATGTCATCTCTTACTCCATGGACTCTACCCCTAGGAAAGATCTGCTGTCTCAAGGACCCTTGTATCATCCGGATCACAAATCTCTGAATTTATAAAAGAAACAGAAGACAGAGGGGCGCCTCATGTGTGCATCAGCATATCAAATGATGAATGGAACAAATAATCACGCCAAATGGATACTCACATTTAGCCCAAGTACACCTATGTACTGGTAGGAGCAGGTTGGTAACTTGGGGTGTACCAGCTAATCATCACTAGGTATAAGGATGATGGTACAGGTGCACACTGACCCAATCAGTGTGTGGATGGCTCCCAGTAATCAGGAACAGTAGCTATGCTACTTATTGAGGTGCTATACCAATGCTTGTATTAAAATGATTTGTTTTTGTCTTGCAAGTTTCTCTTTCTTCTAGCCATTTTATTCACTAGAAGAGTTTCTGAATTATCTACCCTGTCTTGTGATCACCCCTTCTTGATTTTTCATCAAGATAAAGCGGCCCTCTGGACTAAATATGATTTTCTACCGAACGTAGTTCTTTCAGGAAATATTAATAAGGACATTGTTGTTCCTTCACTGTCCCCAAATCCTTCTAACCCTAAAGAAACTATCTTCATGCTGCTAAAGACTTTAGACAAACTTCTAGCTTGTTTGTTTACTTTTCAGGTCCCTGAAAGGGTCAAAATGCTACAGTGGTGGCCTTGAAATCTTGGCTAAAACAGACTATTCCTAAGGCTTACCTGGTTGCGGCAAAACCGCTTCCAAAAAAGAGTAACTGCTTATTCTCCTAGATCTGTATCTAGTACTTGGGCCTTTAAAAATGACGCCTCCTTGGAACAGATTTTCTTCATACCTTTTCTAGTCATTATCATTTTGATATTCATGCTTCTTTCGAAGCTGCTTTTGGCAGGAAAGTCCTTCAGACCACAGTGTCTGGCAAATAGGAACTGCCATCATTTTGTCCCACCTGTCCTGTACATGGACTATCAGCTTGGGTATTTTATTCCACATGTTATTGACACCTATGTACTCTCCTCATCTTACGACAGAAAACAGACTTTATACTTACAGATAAATTTCTTTTCTTTCATGTAATTAGCAAGAGTCCATGAGCTAGTGACGTATGGGATATACATTCC
Source organism: Bombina bombina (assembly GCF_027579735.1). Taxonomy (NCBI): domain Eukaryota; kingdom Metazoa; phylum Chordata; class Amphibia; order Anura; family Bombinatoridae; genus Bombina; species Bombina bombina. Next base: position 724,538,801 of record NC_069503.1, on the reverse strand, counting down.
TACCAGGAGGGGCAGAGTTTCCCAAACCTTAAAATGTCTATAAATACACCCCTCACCACACCCACAATTCAGTTTTACAAACTTTGCCACCCATGGAGGTGGTGAAGTAAGTTTGTGCTAGATTCTACGTTGATATGCGCTTCGCAGCAGGCTGAAGCCCGGTTTTCCTCTCAGAGTGCAGTGAATGTCAGAGGGATGTGAAGAGAGTATTGCCTATTTGAATACAATGGTCTTCCTCTAGGGGATCTATTTCATAGGTTCTCTGTTATCGGTCGTAGAGATTTCTTCTCCTACCTCCCTTTTCAGATCGACGATATACTCTTATATACCATTACTTCTACTGATTCTCGTTTCAGTACTGGTTTGGCTATCTACTATATGTAGATGAGTGTCTTAGGGTAAGTAAGTCTTATTTCTATTTATGACACTCAAAGCTATGGTGGGCACTTTATATGTAAAGTTCTAAATATATGTGTTTAAACTTATATTTGCCATGATTCAGGATATTCAGTATTACTTCATTCAGACTGTCAGTTTCATTTTGGGAAAATGCATATAAATTTCATTTTTCTTACCTTCAATTTTCAATTGACTTTTTTTCAAAAATTGCGGGCTCGCGGGTGCAGAAAATGCTTCTATTTATTGCGTCATTCTTGGCGCGAGACTTTTTTGGCGCAAAAAATTTCGTCATTCCCGGCGTCATAGTTGGCGCAGGAAGTTTTTTCGTAATTGCGTCATTTTTTACGTATGTGTATTGCGGACATTTTTTTGGCGCCAAAAAATATGGGCATCATTCTTGGCGCCAAAATGTGTGGGCGTCATTCTTGGCACCAGTTTTTTTCACATTATTTCAATCTCACTTTTCAGTTGCTTCTGGTTTTCTAGAAGCTTGTTTCATTTTGATAATTTTGCTTTATATGTTGTTTTTTCTTTTACATATTGCAAGATGTCACTACCTGACCCTGGATCGGAATCTACTTCTGGAAAAGCGCTGCCTGATGTCGGTTCTACCAAAGCTAAGTGCATTTGTTGTAAACTTTTGGTAACTGTTCCTCCGGCTGTTGTTTGTGATAGTTGTCTTGATAAGCTATCAAAAGCAGATAGTATTTCCATTAGTAATAATCCATTACCTGTTGTTGTTCCTTCAACATCTAATGTTCAGGATGTTCCTGTTAATGTTAAATAATTTGTTTCTAAATCTATTCGGAAGGCTCTGTCTGTTATTCCTCCTTCTACTAAACGTGGTCTTTTAAATTTTCACATATTTCAGATGAATTTTTAAATGACCACCATCATTCTGACTTATCTATTTCTGATGTGGATCTATCTGATTCAGAAGATTCTACCTCAGATATTGACACTGATAAATCTTCATATTTATTTAAGATGGAGTTTATTCGTTCTTTACTTAAAGGGACATGCCACCCACATTTTTTCTTTTATGATTTAGAAAGAGAATGCAATTTTAAACATCTTTCTAATTTAATTATATTATCTAATTTGTTTTATTCTCTTGATATTCTTTGATGGAAAGCATATCTAGATATGCTCACTAGCTGCTGATTGGTTGCTGCACATAGAAGCAGCATGTGATTGGCTCACCATGTGCATTGCTTTTTCTTCAAATAAGGATATTTAAAAAATGAAGCAAAATAAATTATGGAAGTAAATTGTAATGTTGTTTAAATTTCTATTCTCTATCTGAATCATGAAAGAAAGATTTTGGGTTTAGTTGCCCTTTAAGGAAGTGTTGATTGCTTTAGATATGGAGGAGTCTAGTCCTCTTGATATTAAAACTACTAAGCGTTTAAATGCAGTTTTTAAACCTCATGTAGTTATTCCAGAAGTTTTTCCAGTTCCTGATGCTATTTCAGAAGTAATTTCTAGGGAATGGAATAGTCTGGGTACTTCATTTACTCCTTCTCCAAGGTTTAAGAAATTGTACCCTTTGCCATCTGATAGATTAGAGTTTTGGGATAAAATCCCCAAAGTTGATGGGGCTATTTCTACTCTTGCTAAACGTACTACTATTCCTACGGCAGATAGTACTTCGTTTAAAGATCCTTTAGATAGGAAGCTTGAATCTTTTCTAAGGAAGGCTTATTTATGTTCAGGTAATCTTCTAAGACCTGCTATTTCTTTGGCTGATGTTGCTGCAGCTTCAACTTTCTGGTTGGAGGCTTTAGCGCAACAAATGTCAGACCATAATGCTTATAGCATTGTTAAACTTCTTCAACATGCTACTAACTTCATTTGTGATGCCATTTTCGATATCATTAGAATTGATGTCCGGTATTTGTCTTTAGCTATTTTAGCTAGAAGAGCTTTATGGCTTAAGTCTTGGAATGCAGATATGACTTCTAAGTCAACATTGCTTTCTCTTTCTTTCCAAGGTAATAAATTATTTGGTTCTCAGTTAGACTCAATAATTTCAACGGTTACTGGGTGGAAGGGAGCCTTTTTACCTCAGGATAAAAAATCTAAAGGTAAATATAGGGCTGCTAATCGTTTTCGTTCCTTTCGTCAGAATAAGGAACAAAAGCCTGACACTTCCTCTAAAGGAACAGTTTCCGTTTGGAAACCTTCTCCAGTCTGGAATAAATCCAAGCCTTTCAGAAAGTCAAAACCAGCTCCCAAATCCGCATGAAGGTGCGGCCCTCATGCCAGCTCAGCTGGTAGGGTGCAGGTTACGATTTTTCAAAGATGTTTGGATCGATTCGATTCAAATTCTTTGGATTCAGAACATTGTTTCACAAGGGTACAGAATAGGTTTCAGGGTAAGACCGCCTGTGAAAAGATTCTTTCTTTCGCGCATTCCAGTAAACCCAGTGAAGGCTCAAGCGTTTCTGAAATGTGTTTCAGATCTGGAGTCAGCTGGGGTAATTATGCCAGTTCCAGTTCTGGAACGGGGCCTGGGGTTTTACTCAAATCTGTTCATTGTACCAAAGAAGGAGAATTCCTTCAGACCAGTTCTGGATCTAAGAATATTGAATCGTTATGTAAGGATACCAACATTCAAAATGGTGACTATAAGGACTATTCTGCCTTTTGTTCAGCAAGGGCATTATATGTCCACAATAGACTTACAGGATGCATATCTTCATATTCCTATTCATCCGGATCACTATCAGTTCCTGAGATTCTCTTTTCTAGACAAGCATTACCAGTTTGTGGCTCTTCCTTTTGGCCTAGCTACAGCTCCAAGGATCTTTTCGAAGGTTCTCTGTGCCCTTCTCTCTGTAATCAGGGAGCAGGGTATTGTGGTATTTCCTTATTTGGACGATATCTTGGTACTTGCTCAGTCTTTACATTCTGCAGAATCTTATACGAATCAACTTGTGTTGTTTCTTCAAAAACATGGTTGGAAGATCAATTTATCAAAGAGTTCCTTTATTCCTCAGACAAGGGTAACCTTTTTAGGTTTCCAAATAGATTCAGTGTCCATGACTTTGTCTCTTACAGAAAAGAGACGTCTGAAATTGGTTTCAGCTTGTCGAAACCTTCAGTCTCAATCTTTCCCTTCGGTAGCTTTGTGCATGGAAATTTTAGGTCTCATGACTGCTGCATCGGACGCAATCCCTTTTGCTCGTTTTCACATGAGACCTCTCCAGCTTTGTATGCTGAACCAATGGTACAGGTATTATACAAAGATATCACAATTAATATCCTTAAATCCCAATGTTCGTTCTTCTCTGACTTGGTGGTTGGATCACCATTGTTTAGTTCAAGGGGCCTCTTTTGTTTGTCCAACCTGGACTGTGATCTCAACAGATGTGAGTCTTTTAGGTTGGGGAGCTGTATGGGGATCTCTGACAGCGCAGGGGGTTTGGGAATCTCAGGAGGCGAGATTACCAATCAATATTTTGGAACTCCGTGCGATTTTCAGAGCTCTTCAGTTCTGGCCTCTTCTGAAGAGAGAATAGTTTATTTGTTTTCAGACAGACAATGTCACAACAGTGGCATATGTCAATCATCAAGGGGGGACTCACAGTCCTCAGGTTATGAAAGAAGTATCTCGGATACTTGTATGGGCGGAATCCAGCTCCTGTCTAATTTCTGCGGTTCACATCCCAGGTATAGACAATTGGGAAGCAGATTATCTCAGTCGCCAGATGTTACATCCGGGCGAATGGTCTCTTCACCCAGAGGTATTTCTTCAGATTGTTCAAATCTGGGGGCTTCCAGAAATAGATATGATGGCATCTCATCTAAACAAGAAACTTCCCAGGTATCTGTCCAGATCCAGGGATCCTCAGGTGGACGCGTTGTCACTTCCTTGGAATTATCAACCTGCTTATATCTTTCCGCATTTAGTTCTTCTTCCAAGAGTGATTTCCAAAATCCTAATGGAGCGCTCGTTTGTACTGCTGGTGGCTCCAGCATGGCCGCACATGTTTTGGTATGCGGATCTCGTTCGGATGGCAAGTTGCCAACCTTGGACACTTCCGTTAAGGCCAGACCTTCTATCTCAAGGCCCATTTTTCCATCAGGATCTCAAATCATTAAATTTGAAGGTATGGAGATTGAACGCTTAATACTTAGTCATAGAGGTTTCTCTGATTCAGTGATTAATACTATGTTACAGGCTCGTAAATCTGTGTCTAGGAAAATCTATTACAGAATCTGGAAGACTTACATTTCTTGGTGTTCTTCACATAAATTTTCTTGGCATTCTTTTAGAATTCCTAGAATTTTACAATCTCTTCAAGATGGTTTGGATAAGGGTTTGTCTGCAAGTTCCTTGAAAGGTCAAATCTCTGCTCTTTCGGTTCTTTTTCACAGAAAGATTGCTAATCATCCTGATATTCATTGTTTTGTACAGGCTTTGGTTCGAATCAAGCCTGTCATTAAGTCAATTTTTCCTCCTTGGAGTCTCAATTTGGTTCTGAGGGCTTTACAGGCTCCTCCGTTTGAACCTATGCATTCTCTGGATATTAAATTACTTTCCTGGAAAGTTTTGTTCCTTTTGGCCATCTCTTCTGCTAGAAGAGTTTCTGAATTATCTGCTCTTTCTTGTGAATCTCCTTTTCTGATTTTTCATCAGGATAAGGCGGTGTTGCGGACTTCATTTAAATTATTACTTAAAGTTGTGAATTCTAGCAACATTAGTAGAGAAATTGTTGTCCCTTCATTGTGTCCTAATCCTAAGAATTCTCTGGAGAGATCTTTACATTCTTTGGATGTAGTTAGAGGTTTGAAATATTATGTTGAAGCTACTAAAGATTTCAGAAAGAGAATTGCCATCATTTTGTCCCACCTGTCCTGTACATGGACTATCAGCTTGGGTATTTTATTCCACATGTTATTGACACCTATGTACTCTCCTCATCTTACGACAGAAAACAGACTTTATACTTACAGATAAATTTCTTTTCTTTCATGTAATTAGCAAGAGTCCATGAGCTAGTGACGTATGGGATATACATTCCTACCAGGAGGGGCAGAGTTTCCCAAACCTTAAAATGTCTATAAATACACCCCTCACCACACCCACAATTCAGTTTTACAAACTTTGCCACCCATGGAGGTGGTGAAGTAAGTTTGTGCTAGATTCTACGTTGATATGCGCTTCGCAGCAGGCTGAAGCCCGGTTTTCCTCTCAGAGTGCAGTGAATGTCAGAGGGATGTGAAGAGAGTATTGCCTATTTGAATACAATGGTCTTCCTCTAGGGGATCTATTTCATAGGTTCTCTGTTATCGGTCGTAGAGATTTCTTCTCCTACCTCCCTTTTCAGATCGACGATATACTCTTATATACCATTACTTCTACTGATTCTCGTTTCAGTACTGGTTTGGCTATCTACTATATGTAGATGAGTGTCTTAGGGTAAGTAAGTCTTATTTCTATTTATGACACTCAAAGCTATGGTGGGCACTTTATATGTAAAGTTCTAAATATATGTGTTTAAACTTATATTTGCCATGATTCAGGATATTCAGTATTACTTCATTCAGACTGTCAGTTTCATTTTGGGAAAATGCATATAAATTTCATTTTTCTTACCTTCAATTTTCAATTGACTTTTTTTCAAAAATTGCGGGCTCGCGGGTGCAGAAAATGCTTCTATTTATTGCGTCATTCTTGGCGCGAGACTTTTTTGGCGCAAAAAATTTCGTCATTCCCGGCGTCATAGTTGGCGCAGGAAGTTTTTTCGTAATTGCGTCATTTTTTACGTATGTGTATTGCGGACATTTTTTTGGCGCCAAAAAATATGGGCATCATTCTTGGCGCCAAAATGTGTGGGCGTCATTCTTGGCACCAGTTTTTTTCACATTATTTCAATCTCACTTTTCAGTTGCTTCTGGTTTTCTAGAAGCTTGTTTCATTTTGATAATTTTGCTTTATATGTTGTTTTTTCTTTTACATATTGCAAGATGTCACTACCTGACCCTGGATCGGAATCTACTTCTGGAAAAGCGCTGCCTGATGTCGGTTCTACCAAAGCTAAGTGCATTTGTTGTAAACTTTTGGTAACTGTTCCTCCGGCTGTTGTTTGTGATAGTTGTCTTGATAAGCTATCAAAAGCAGATAGTATTTCCATTAGTAATAATCCATTACCTGTTGTTGTTCCTTCAACATCTAATGTTCAGGATGTTCCTGTTAATGTTAAATAATTTGTTTCTAAATCTATTCGGAAGGCTCTGTCTGTTATTCCTCCTTCTACTAAACGTGGTCTTTTAAATTTTCACATATTTCAGATGAATTTTTAAATGACCACCATCATTCTGACTTATCTATTTCTGATGTGGATCTATCTGATTCAGAAGATTCTACCTCAGATATTGACACTGATAAATCTTCATATTTATTTAAGATGGAGTTTATTCGTTCTTTACTTAAAGGGACATGCCACCCACATTTTTTCTTTTATGATTTAGAAAGAGAATGCAATTTTAAACATCTTTCTAATTTAATTATATTATCTAATTTGTTTTATTCTCTTGATATTCTTTGATGGAAAGCATATCTAGATATGCTCACTAGCTGCTGATTGGTTGCTGCACATAGAAGCAGCATGTGATTGGCTCACCATGTGCATTGCTTTTTCTTCAAATAAGGATATTTAAAAAATGAAGCAAAATAAATTATGGAAGTAAATTGTAATGTTGTTTAAATTTCTATTCTCTATCTGAATCATGAAAGAAAGATTTTGGGTTTAGTTGCCCTTTAAGGAAGTGTTGATTGCTTTAGATATGGAGGAGTCTAGTCCTCTTGATATTAAAACTACTAAGCGTTTAAATGCAGTTTTTAAACCTCATGTAGTTATTCCAGAAGTTTTTCCAGTTCCTGATGCTATTTCAGAAGTAATTTCTAGGGAATGGAATAGTCTGGGTACTTCATTTACTCCTTCTCCAAGGTTTAAGAAATTGTACCCTTTGCCATCTGATAGATTAGAGTTTTGGGATAAAATCCCCAAAGTTGATGGGGCTATTTCTACTCTTGCTAAACGTACTACTATTCCTACGGCAGATAGTACTTCGTTTAAAGATCCTTTAGATAGGAAGCTTGAATCTTTTCTAAGGAAGGCTTATTTATGTTCAGGTAATCTTCTAAGACCTGCTATTTCTTTGGCTGATGTTGCTGCAGCTTCAACTTTCTGGTTGGAGGCTTTAGCGCAACAAATGTCAGACCATAATGCTTATAGCATTGTTAAACTTCTTCAACATGCTACTAACTTCATTTGTGATGCCATTTTCGATATCATTAGAATTGATGTCCGGTATTTGTCTTTAGCTATTTTAGCTAGAAGAGCTTTATGGCTTAAGTCTTGGAATGCAGATATGACTTCTAAGTCAACATTGCTTTCTCTTTCTTTCCAAGGTAATAAATTATTTGGTTCTCAGTTAGACTCAATAATTTCAACGGTTACTGGGTGGAAGGGAGCCTTTTTACCTCAGGATAAAAAATCTAAAGGTAAATATAGGGCTGCTAATCGTTTTCGTTCCTTTCGTCAGAATAAGGAACAAAAGCCTGACACTTCCTCTAAAGGAACAGTTTCCGTTTGGAAACCTTCTCCAGTCTGGAATAAATCCAAGCCTTTCAGAAAGTCAAAACCAGCTCCCAAATCCGCATGAAGGTGCGGCCCTCATGCCAGCTCAGCTGGTAGGGTGCAGGTTACGATTTTTCAAAGATGTTTGGATCGATTCGATTCAAATTCTTTGGATTCAGAACATTGTTTCACAAGGGTACAGAATAGGTTTCAGGGTAAGACCGCCTGTGAAAAGATTCTTTCTTTCGCGCATTCCAGTAAACCCAGTGAAGGCTCAAGCGTTTCTGAAATGTGTTTCAGATCTGGAGTCAGCTGGGGTAATTATGCCAGTTCCAGTTCTGGAACGGGGCCTGGGGTTTTACTCAAATCTGTTCATTGTACCAAAGAAGGAGAATTCCTTCAGACCAGTTCTGGATCTAAGAATATTGAATCGTTATGTAAGGATACCAACATTCAAAATGGTGACTATAAGGACTATTCTGCCTTTTGTTCAGCAAGGGCATTATATGTCCACAATAGACTTACAGGATGCATATCTTCATATTCCTATTCATCCGGATCACTATCAGTTCCTGAGATTCTCTTTTCTAGACAAGCATTACCAGTTTGTGGCTCTTCCTTTTGGCCTAGCTACAGCTCCAAGGATCTTTTCTAAGGTTCTCTGTGCCCTTCTCTCTGTAATCAGGGAGCAGGGTATTGTGGTATTTCCTTATTTGGACGATATCTTGGTACTTGCTCAGTCTTTACATTCTGCAGAATCTTATACGAATCAACTTGTGTTGTTTCTTCAAAAACATGGTTGGAAGATCAATTTATCAAAGAGTTCCTTTATTCCTCAGACAAGGGTAACCTTTTTAGGTTTCCAAATAGATTCAGTGTCCATGACTTTGTCTCTTACAGAAAAGAGACGTCTGAAATTGGTTTCAGCTTGTCGAAACCTTCAGTCTCAATCTTTCCCTTCGGTAGCTTTGTGCATGGAAATTTTAGGTCTCATGACTGCTGCATCGGACGCAATCCCTTTTGCTCGTTTTCACATGAGACCTCTCCAGCTTTGTATGCTGAACCAATGGTACAGGTATTATACAAAGATATCACAATTAATATCCTTAAATCCCAATGTTCGTTCTTCTCTGACTTGGTGGTTGGATCACCATTGTTTAGTTCAAGGGGCCTCTTTTGTTTGTCCAACCTGGACTGTGATCTCAACAGATGTGAGTCTTTTAGGTTGGGGAGCTGTATGGGGATCTCTGACAGCGCAGGGGGTTTGGGAATCTCAGGAGGCGAGATTACCAATCAATATTTTGGAACTCCGTGCGATTTTCAGAGCTCTTCAGTTCTGGCCTCTTCTGAAGAGAGAATAGTTTATTTGTTTTCAGACAGACAATGTCACAACAGTGGCATATGTCAATCATCAAGGGGGGACTCACAGTCCTCAGGTTATGAAAGAAGTATCTCGGATACTTGTATGGGCGGAATCCAGCTCCTGTCTAATTTCTGCGGTTCACATCCCAGGTATAGACAATTGGGAAGCAGATTATCTCAGTCGCCAGATGTTACATCCGGGCGAATGGTCTCTTCACCCAGAGGTATTTCTTCAGATTGTTCAAATCTGGGGGCTTCCAGAAATAGATATGATGGCATCTCATCTAAACAAGAAACTTCCCAGGTATCTGTCCAGATCCAGGGATCCTCAGGTGGACGCGTTGTCACTTCCTTGGAATTATCAACCTGCTTATATCTTTCCGCATTTAGTTCTTCTTCCAAGAGTGATTTCCAAAATCCTAATGGAGCGCTCGTTTGTACTGCTGGTGGCTCCAGCATGGCCGCACATGTTTTGGTATGCGGATCTCGTTCGGATGGCAAGTTGCCAACCTTGGACACTTCCGTTAAGGCCAGACCTTCTATCTCAAGGCCCATTTTTCCATCAGGATCTCAAATCATTAAATTTGAAGGTATGGAGATTGAACGCTTAATACTTAGTCATAGAGGTTTCTCTGATTCAGTGATTAATACTATGTTACAGGCTCGTAAATCTGTGTCTAGGAAAATCTATTACAGAATCTGGAAGACTTACATTTCTTGGTGTTCTTCACATAAATTTTCTTGGCATTCTTTTAGAATTCCTAGAATTTTACAATTTCTTCAAGATGGTTTGGATAAGGGTTTGTCTGCAAGTTCCTTGAAAGGTCAAATCTCTGCTCTTTCGGTTCTTTTTCACAGAAAGATTGCTAATCATCCTGATATTCATTGTTTTGTACAGGCTTTGGTTCGAATCAAGCCTGTCATTAAGTCAATTTTTCCTCCTTGGAGTCTCAATTTGGTTCTGAGGGCTTTACAGGCTCCTCCGTTTGAACCTATGCATTCTCTGGATATTAAATTACTTTCCTGGAAAGTTTTGTTCCTTTTGGCCATCTCTTCTGCTAGAAGAGTTTCTGAATTATCTGCTCTTTCTTGTGAATCTCCTTTTCTGATTTTTCATCAGGATAAGGCGGTGTTGCGGACTTCATTTAAATTATTACTTAAAGTTGTGAATTCTAGCAACATTAGTAGAGAAATTGTTGTCCCTTCATTGTGTCCTAATCCTAAGAATTCTCTGGAGAGATCTTTACATTCTTTGGATGTAGTTAGAGGTTTGAAATATTATGTTGAAGCTACTAAAGATTTCAGAAAGACTTCTAGTCTATTTGTTATCTTTTCTGGTTCTAGGAAAGGTCAGAAGGCTTCTGCCATTTCTTTGGCGTCTTGGTTAAAGTCTTTGATTCATCATGCTTATGTGGAGTCGGGTAAATCCCCGCCTCAAAGGATTACGGCTCATTCTACTAGGTCAGTTTCTGCTTCCTGGGCTTTTAGGAATGAAGCTTCTGTTGATCAGATTTGCAAAGCAGCAACTTGGTCTTCTTTGCATACTTTTACTAAATTCTACCGTTTTGATGTTTTCTCTTCTTCTGAAGCAGTTTTTGGTAGAAAAGTACTTCAGGCAGCCGTTTCAGTTTGATTCTTCTGCTTATAATTTCAGTTTTTTTCATTATAAGATTAAAACTTTTTGATTTGGGTTGTGGATTATTTTTGTAGAGGGATTGGCTGTCTTTATTTTATCCCTCCCTCTCTAGTGAGTCTTGCGTGGAAGTTCCACATCTTGGGTATCTGCTATCCCATACGTCACTATCTAATTGCTAATTACATGAAAGAAAACATAATTTATGTAAGAACTTACCTAATAAATTCATTTCTTTCATATTAGCAAGAGTCCATGAGGCCCACCCTTTTTGTGGTGGTTATGATATTTTTTGTATAAAGCACAATTATTCCAATTCCTTATTTTTGATGCTTTCGCCCCTTTCTTATCACCCCACTTCTTGGCTATTTGTTAAACTGAATTGTGGGTGTGGTGAGGGGTGTATTTATAGGCATTTTAAGGTTTGGGAAACTTTGCCCCTCCTGGTAGGAATGTATATCCCATACGTCACTAGCTCATGGACTCTTGCTAATATGAAAGAAATGAATTTATCAGGTAAGTTCTTACATAAATTATGTTTTCTTTCACACACATACATAAGAAAAAGGAACTCAGTAGTGCTAAGAAGCAAATACGTGAATGACCACTTAAGGTCAGCTAATATTAAGGTAGATTCCAACCGGTGTACCAGCTTTAGGAAACTTGAATAAGTGGCTGCAGACGCAATTTATCAGAATCAATCCCCCACTGTTGCCCAAGCCTGCTTACTATACCGGAAACTTTGGGATCTGCGATGCACGGGTACCTTGTACCATCTCCAAGTGCTCGTCTCTCCACCGGCTCAGCTGCTTGGCGTCCTCGTGGGTCTGTAAATGTACGGCGTCTCTCCTTCTCGATGAGCGCTGGATCCTATTTGCTGGTATAAGTGTCAATCAGCGGTAACCAATCCGTAGTAAGGAGCAATGCTGAAAGTTCACCAATGTCTATTAGCTGCAAACACACACCTCCCCACAGCTCCAAAATCCAGGATTCACTGGCAAAATTAGTGAAGTATAGAAAAGCGGAAGTCCTGGAGAGTATAATTAAAATACTATGACTACGGCTCCTAGCCGAAACGCGTAAGCCAAACAGTGCCACACCTGTTATGCTTTTACTTGTGTTTGCCATTTGCTTTTAATCTGAGTTTGAAATAAAGACGTTTTAATTACTCTCCAGGACTACCGCTTTTCTATACTTCTTTCACACACACACACACTATATATATATATATATATATATATATATATATATATATATATATATATATATATATATATACACACACAGACGCGAACACATATATATGCATACACACACATACAATATACATATACACACACAAACAATATACATAGACATATATATATATACACACACACATTTATTAAAGAAGAAAAAAAAAATTGGCTCCTAAAAGTATTTTGGTTGGCTCCAAGACTTAAAATAAATTTGTTAAGCCCTGACTTAACTTTCCTGCAATGTGCTATTAGCCTGTACCACACTGGAGTTCAGGAAGGGGGAGTAAATTGACACACATACACACACACACACATACATACACACATACACACACACATACATACATACACACACATATACACACACACACAGCTATACACATGCATACACACACACACATACATACACACACACACACACATACATACATACATACATACACACACACACACACATACATACATATATATATATATATACACACATAGATACAGATACATACACAAATACAAACACACACATACACACACATAGACATATATATATATACACACACACATTTATTAAAGAAGAAAAAAAAAATTGGCTCCTAAAAGTATTTTGGTTGGCTCCAAGACTTAAAATAAATTTGTTAAGCCCTGACTTAACTTTCCTGCAATGTGCTATTAGCCTGTACTACACTGGAGTTCAGGAAGGGGGAGGAAATTGAAGAGAGAGGAACGTAGTAAATATTTACATTGAGAGAGAATGGAACAGTGACACCTGCAGGCAGAAATTAAAATGCAGGCAAAAAAAAATTCTGCAGAAACGGTACATTTTCTGCAATGAGATCGCACATCGCAGTATGTTCTGCCTTGGGGACAAGGTTATAAATTCAAATCAGCGTGGCTGTATGAGAAATAGGTCATGTCAAACTAATCTGTGAAAAAGCTAAGTCAGTATAAAAATACATAACTGGAAAAGAGGGTGCTACCAAAAACAAAGGGATCAGAAAATAGATAAAAAGATATATAGCATCAGATATGATACACCATAGAAAGTACCAAAGTGTCCAAATGGGTAATCAAGGTGTCCTGGCCTCTCTCTGTCGCACAAACTCGCAGATGGTAGAGGTTCCTAGGAGAGAAAACAAACAGAGGTGCCTCCTAGCACAATATTACCAAGGCAAGGAGAGATTCAAAACAAAATAATACCACTCACTTGGGGTAATGCAAACGATTGTGCTCACAAAGCAGGCCGAGACTTCTGAGCCGCTCGGCTGACTCCCCTTCAAGTAACAGTGGTATCACGCTTCCAAACACCAAGATGGCAATCCTGCTCCACACCAGATTGTACGCTTGCTCTCAAGATGCAGCAGGTAATATTGTTTTTGCACTTTATTTATGGGGTGCCGACTGATGTATCAATAGGATTTAGCTACCATTGTAAGCTGGAATATTGATGTTACTATTTACATAATTTTATATTATCTTAAGACTACATTTGTCAATATAATATGTCTCAAGTACACCCCTGTAGCAATTTGCTTACATAGAGATTTTGAGCAAGATGGGACAGCAATATCACAGAGTTCTTGTTGACTATGTGAATTTTGTATATTTTGTATCCAATTGTATCTGTATAGCTACATGCTTACTGTATGTTTATAATCTTACCAGTTGTTTGATTGATTTGTAACCCTTTTTGTAGCACAGAGACGTGTATCTACACACCCACTTTTCCTATTGGAGCATTAAACTTTTAAAAGCTGGAGCTGTAGTTTGTAATAGTACAGCGTGATGAAACGACGGTTACCGAAAAACACGTTGCTGTGTTTTATCCAATTAATATTTTTAATCTTACCGCTTTTGTAAGATACTCTGATTACGGAGGAGCTTGCTCCAAAGTAATTACCTGCTGCATCTTGAGAGCGAGTGAGCGTACATTCTGGCGTGGAGCAGGCTTACCATCTCACTGTGGTGTTTGGAAGTATGATACTGCTGTTGCCAGATGGGGAATCACCCGAGTGGCTCAGAAGTCTCTGCCTGCTTTGTGAGCACAATCGTGTGCTTTACCCCAAGTGAGTGGTATTATTTTGTTTTCCATTTCTCCTTGGTGATATTGCGCTAGGAGGCACTTCTGTTTGTTTGTTTCCTCTCCTACGAAGCTCTACCATCAAACTAATCTAATTAGATTCAGTTGATGTACTTGAATTTTGCAAAGGCGTTTGATTCAGTGCTATATGAGAGATTAATGTACAAAATTAAGGCGACTGGGAATAACTGAAAATGTTAGATCATGGATAAATAACTGGATTAAAGACAGTGAGCAATGAGTAGTAGTAAATGGTCATACTCAGATTGGACAAAGCTGATCAGTACTGGACCCTGTGCTTTTTAATTCTTTTTCCAAGTCATAAAAAAAAAAAAATATTTAATAGCAACATCTCTATTTTTGCAGATGATACATAGTTGTGTAAGGTCATTAGGCCAGTGCAAGATGAAATTGCTTTACTAGGGGATCTAAAAAAAATAGAAGAAGGGCAGGTAAATTGAAAATGAGATTTTATACTGGAAAATGAAAAGTCCTTCAAACGAGTCATCCTGTCCAGATGAACAATATGTAGTTAGCAGAATATACAGTATTTTCTGATTTACAACGCTCATATATTATGAAAATGAAATAGGATCCCATAATTTGACTGTGTTTTCAAAGCTGGAACTATGGTGATTGAAACAAATAAATAGAATAAAAAACAACTTTAAACAATATAGCTCCAAACATTCACTCTTATCATTTATATAAATATTAGCATGAAAATATGTGGACAAGAGTAGCATAATGTAGAATATAAAAATACAACGTTAAGGCAGTTATCTAAGTGTACGAGAGTTGGACATTTACGGTCAATCATATAATTGTGCTAATGAACTCCAATGTCCATTTGTGTGTAAGGAGGAAAGGAGAATAAAAATTGTCCCACTAAAGTCTATTAGCTGAAGGGTATATCATTTTAAACCATTATCGTTTAGGCACAAGTTTTTTTTAAAAAAATAAGCAGGAACCCCAAAGGTAACACGTTTAAGGGATGTTCCATCATTATGTAGTAAAATAGAAGAAGGAAATGTACCTATTTGGTGAACAATAAGATCTGATAATAAAACATGTTGTGCTGAGGAGAGGAAAGGGAAGAAATGAAGCAAAAATGTTTTTGAAATTTGTTGGAACAAATCTGTTTCTCATTTAAAATTCAAAGTAAGTGATATTACATTGTCTTTATTCTGTACTTTTTTACTATTCTACTGTATTTAAAGGTGATTTGAGACAAGACAGGGTAGACTGGTTTTAAGGACCCATCTTCCTTGAGAGCTTACAATCTAAGAGGTGATGGGAGACAAATGGCGAGATTTAAATTATACCGCTACATATTAATAAGATTTCTGGTACATTGCACACACCATAAAGGTCACCTCGATATCAGTTATTTTTTCCTGTTAATCTAAAAATCTAACCGTATGTGAGCAACTTTCCAATTTCTATTTGTTTAGTAAAAACATCTCTTATAGGAATTGTCATTGTCTACTACTATAGGATACACACTTCTAATCCTGTACAGAAACTAGTGATATTCAATTTGCTGATTTAACTCCTTAGGGAAAGGATGTAGGTCCATCTTTCCTCTTGTTTTTAAACAGTTGCCTTTCTCTATTAATGGGCCCATGATTAATCCCTTCTGAATCATTATGTCCAACCTCACGTCTTGCAACTGACCTATCATGTAGGCTCATTAAAGGGACGGTATACACCAATTTTCATATAACTGATGAGGTTAGGTTGGGAAAGCAGGAACAGACACATTCCCCCCTCCCATGCATATAAAAATTCCCCTTACACAACCAGGAATCTGTAGACATCAGTAAACATCTAAAACTTTGGCGCTTGGTTAGGAGTCTGAAAATTAACACAATGTTATTTAAAAATAAACAAAACTATACATTTTTACAAAAACACTCCAAGATGGGCTATTTTAATGGATAATCTACAAACATTTATGGAAAGAAAAACAACCTTTCAATTTACTTCTATTATCAATTTTCTTTCATTCTCTTGGTACCTTTTATTGAATGCCAATTACCAAGGTATGCTTTTCAACAAAGAATACCAAGATCACTCAGCAAATAGATAATAGATGTACATTTTGAAAGTTTAAAATTGTATACTCTATCTAAATCGTGTGAGGGTTTCATGTCCCTTTAAATTATTGTGTTGGCCCACCCAGTCTTTTAAAGTTTTAATTTTCTTAGCCTCTTAAAAAAATTAATATAATGTGTGTGTATATTTTATAACTTTTATTTATATGAAAAGAAACTAGAAGCATGTAGTAAATTGCTGCAATCTGCACATTTAGAAAATACATCTGTCTAAAAACATTAATTCCCTCTTAGAATCTCTGACATTGAAAATGTCCACTAATGCCATTCAATCCATGACATAAATGTCATAGTAGATTAACATAGATTTAGATATGTTAAACCATTCAAATAATTATTGAGGACCAGTAAACAGCATCTATATAACAATACCACGCCTGTATAAATGAATATGCATTTCATTTCCAAATAATCCATTAATGTGTTAGCATATAATGGTACTATATTGTCTCCTTGAAGAGATATAAAACAGTCTGTTTCATCTTTCTAAAAAAAATACTGTAAGCAGTGGATTATACTTAATAGAAATAATTGCAACATGTATTATTTATCGTTAAACTGATTTAAACTTTTATTTCCTTTTTTTTTTTTCTTTTTTTTTTACTTCATTTGTACAGAGTATTTTTACCTTTTAACGTGGTTGCTAGGAGATATCTGCAGTAGATCCAGTCTGTTTCTTGCCCATGCTTAGTAGAGGAGTTTTGCTGCAAAAATCAATTGACAATAGAACTTAATTTTTGCAGCTCCCTTTATCTCACTAAAGGTAGTGGCTACACTAGTAATTTCCAGGGGTTAGTTTTTGCAAGAAAACAAGTAAGTTTATTGCTACTTTAACACAATCTGTCGTATTTATCTTTATTTCTCCAACATAGGTGTGTCCGGTCCACGGCGTCATCCTTACTTGTGGGATATTCTCTTCCCCAACAGGAAATGGCAAAGAGCCCAGCAAAGCTGGTCACATGATCCCTCCTAGGCTCCGCCTTCCCCAGTCATTCTCTTTGCCGTTGTACAGGCAACATCTCCACGGAGATGGCTTAGAGTTTTTTGGTGTTTAAATGTAGTTTTTATTCTTCAATCAAGAGTTTGTTATTTTAAAATAGTGCTGGTATGTACTATTTACTCTGAAACAGAAAAGAGATGAAGATTTCTGTTTGTAAGAGGAAAATGATTTTAGCATCCGTTACTAAAATCGATGGCTGTTTCCACACAGGACTGTTGAGAGGAATTAACTTCAGTTGGGGGAAACAGTGAGCAGACTTTTGCTGCTTGAGGTATGACACATTTCTAACAAGACTTGGTAATGCTGGAAGCTGTCATTTTCCCTATGGGATCCGGTAAGCCATTTTTATTAAATAAGAATAAAGGGCTTCACAAGGGCTTTAAAGACTGGTAGACATTTTTCTGGGCTAAAACGATTGATATATAAGCATTTTTAATACTTCATAAGTTTGAGGAGTTATTTTATTCTTGGGAATCATGTAAAATAACCGGCAGGCACTGTATTGGACACCTTTTTCACTGGGGGCCTTCTCTAGTCATAGGCAGAGCCTCATTTTCGCGCCTCTATTGCGCAGTTGTTTTTGGGAAGCAAGACATGCAGATGCATGTGTGAGGAGCTCAGATACATAGAAAAAGCTTACTGAAGGCGTCATTTGGTATCGTATTCCCCTTTGGGCTTGGTTGGGTCTCAGCAAAGCAGATACCAGGGACTGTATAGGGGTTAAATGTAAAAACGGCTCCGGTTCCGTTATTTTAAGAGTTAAAGCTTTCAAATTTGGTGTGCAATACTTTTAAGGCTTTAAGACACTGTGGTGAAATTTCTCCAACATAGGTGTGTCCGGTCCACGGCGTCATCCTTACTTGTGGGATATTCTCTTCCCCAACAGGAAATGGCAAAGAGCCCAGCAAAGCTGGTCACATGATCCCTCCTAGGCTCCGCCTACCCCAGTCATTCTCTTTGCCGTTGTACAGGCAACATCTCCACGGAGATGGCTTAGAGTTTTTTAGTGTTTAACTGTAGTTTTTATTATTCAATCAAGAGTTTGTTATTTTAAAATAGTGCTGGTATGTACTATTTACTCTGAAACAGAAAAGAGATGAAGATTTCTGTTTGTATGAGGAAAATGATTTTAGCAACCGTTACTAAAATCCATGGCTGTTCCACACAGGACTGTTGAGAGGAATTAACTTCAGTTGGGGGAACAGTGAGCAGTCTCTTGCTGCTTGAGGTATGACACATTCTAACAAGACGATGTAATGCTGGAAGCTGTCATTTTCCCTATGGGATCCGGTAAGCCATGTTTATTAAGATAGTATATAAGGGCTTCACAAGGGCTTATTAAGACTGTAGACTTTTTCTGGGCTAAATCGATATATTAACACATATTTAGCCTTGAGGAATCATTTAATCTGGGTATTTTGATAAGATTATATCGGCAGGCACTGTTTTAGACACCTTATTCTTTAGGGGCTTTCCCAAATCATAGGCAGAGCCTCATTTTCGCGCCGGTGTTGCGCACTTGTTTTTGAGAGGCATGACATGCAGTCGCATGTGTGAGGAGCTCTGATACATAGAAAAGACTTTCTGAAGGCGTCATTTGGTATCGTATTCCCCTTTGGGCTTGGTTGGGTCTCAGCAAAGCAGATACCAGGGACTGTAAAGGGGTTAAAGTTAAAAATGGCTCCGGTTCCGTTATTTTAAGGGTTAAAGCTTCCAAATTTGGTGTGCAATACTTTTAAGGCTTTAAGACACTGTGGTGAAATTTTGGTGAATTTTGAACAATTCCTTCATATTTTTTCGCAATTGCAGTAATAAAGTGTGTTCAGTTTAAAATTTAAAGTGACAGTAACGGTTTTATTTTAAAACGTTTTTTGTACTTTGTTATCAAGTTTATGCCTGTTTAACATGTCTGAACTACCAGATAGACTGTGTTCTGAATGTGGGGAAGCCAGAGTTCCTTCTCATTTAAATAAATGTGATTTATGTGACAATGACAATGATGCCCAAGATGATTCCTCAAGTGAGGGGAGTAAGCATGGTACTGCATCATTCCCTCCTTCGTCTACACGAGTCTTGCCCACTCAGGAGGCACCTAGTACATCTAGCGCGCCAATACTCCTTACTATGCAACAATTAACGGCTGTAATGGATAATTCTATCAAAAACATTTTAGCCAAAATGCCCACTTATCAGCGTAAGCGCGACTGCTCTGTTTTAGATACTGAAGAGCATGACGACGCTGATGATAATGGTTCTGAAAGGCCCCTACACCAGTCTGATGGGGCCAGGGAGGTTTTGTCTGAGGGAGAAATTTCAGATTCAGGGAAAATTTCTCAACAAGCTGAACCTGATGTGATTACATTTAAATTTAAGTTGGAACATCTCCGCGCTCTGCTTAAGGAGGTATTATCCACTCTGGATGATTGTGACAATTTGGTCATCCCAGATAAACTATGTAAAATGGACAAGTTCCTAGAGGTCCCGGGGCTCCCAGAAGCTTTTCCTATACCCAAGCGGGTGGCGGACATTGTAAATAAAGAATGGGAAAGGCCCGGTATACCTTTCGTCCCTCCCCCCATATTTAAAAAATTGTTTCCTATGGTCGACCCCAGAAAGGACTTATGGCAGACAGTCCCCAAGGTCGAGGGAGCGGTTTCCACTTTAAACAAACGCACCACTATACCCATAGAAGATAGTTGTGCTTTCAAAGATCCTATGGATAAAAAATTAGAAGGTTTACTTAAAAAGATGTTTGTTCAGCAGGGTTACCTTCTACAACCAATTTCATGCATTGTCCCTGTCGCTACAGCCGCGTGTTTCTGGTTCGATGAGCTGGTAAAGGCGGTCGATAGTGATTCTCCTCCTTATGAGGAGATTATGGACAGAATCAATGCTCTCAAATTGGCTAATTCTTTCACCCTAGACGCCACTTTGCAATTGGCTAGGTTAGCGGCTAAGAATTCTGGGTTTGCTATTGTGGCGCGCAGAGCGCTTTGGTTGAAATCTTGGTCAGCTGATGCGTCTTCCAAGAACAAACTACTTAACATTCCTTTCAAGGGGAAAACGCTATTTGGCCCTGACTTGAAAGAGATTATCTCTGATATCACTGGGGGTAAGGGCCACGCCCTTCCTCAGGATCGGCCTTTCAAGGCCAAAAATAAACCTAATTTTCGTCCCTTTCGTAGAAACGGACCAGCCCAAAGTGCTACGTCCTCTAAGCAAGAGGGTAATACTTCTCAAGCCAAGCAAGCTTGGAGACCAATGCAAGGCTGGAACAAGGGAAAGCAGGCCAAGAAACCTGCCACTGCTACCAAGACAGCATGAAATGTTGGCCCCCGATCCGGGACCGGATCTGGTGGGGGGCAGACTCTCTCTCTCTTCGCTCAGGCTTGGGCAAGAGATGTTCTGGATCCTTGGGCACTAGAAATAGTCTCCCAAGGTTATCTTCTGGAATTCAAGGGGCTTCCCCCAAGGGGGAGGTTCCACAGGTCTCAGTTGTCTTCAGACCACATAAAAAGACAGGCATTCTTACATTGTGTAGAAGACCTGTTAAAAATGGGAGTGATTCATCCTGTTCCATTAGGAGAACAAGGGATGGGGTTCTACTCCAATCTGTTCATAGTTCCCAAAAAAGAGGGAACGTTCAGACCAATCTTAGATCTCAAGATCTTAAACAAGTTTCTCAAGGTTCCATCGTTCAAAATGGAAACCATTCGAACAATTCTTCCTTCCATCCAGGAAGGTCAATTCATGACCACGGTGGATTTAAAGGATGCGTATCTACATATTCCTATCCACAAGGAACATCATCGGTTCCTAAGGTTCGCATTCCTGGACAAGCATTACCAGTTCGTGGCGCTTCCTTTCGGATTAGCCACTGCTCCGAGGATTTTCACAAAGGTACTAGGGTCCCTTCTAGCGGTGCTAAGACCAAGGGGCATTGCTGTAGTACCTTACTTGGACGACATTCTGATTCAAGCGTCGTCCCTTCCTCAAGCAAAGGCTCACACGGACATCGTCCTGGCCTTTCTCAGATCTCACGGATGGAAAGTGAACGTGGAAAAGAGTTCTCTATCTCCGTCAACAAGGGTTCCCTTCTTGGGAACAATAATAGACTCCTTAGAAATGAGGATTTTTCTGACAGAGGCCAGAAAAACAAAACTTCTAGACTCTTGTCGGATACTTCATTCCGTTCCTCTTCCTTCCATAGCGCAGTGCATGGAAGTGATAGGTTTGATGGTAGCGGCAATGGACATAGTTCCTTTTGCGCGCATTCATCTAAGACCATTACAACTGTGCATGCTCAGTCAGTGGAATGGGGACTATACAGACTTGTCTCCGAGGATACAAGTAAATCAGAGGACCAGAGACTCACTCCGTTGGTGGCTGTCCCTGGACAACCTGTCACAAGGGATGACCTTCCGCAGACCAGAGTGGGTCATTGTCACGACCGACGCCAGTCTGATGGGCTGGGGCGCGGTCTGGGGATCCCTGAAAGCTCAGGGTCTTTGGTCTCGGGAAGAATCTCTTCTACCGATAAATATTCTGGAACTGAGAGCGATATTCAATGCTCTCAAGGCTTGGCCTCAGCTAGCGAGGGCCAAGTTCATACGGTTTCAATCAGACAACATGACGACTGTTGCGTACATCAACCATCAGGGGGGAACAAGGAGTTCCCTGGCGATGGAAGAAGTGACCAAAATCATTCAATGGGCGGAGACTCACTCCTGCCACCTGTCTGCAATCCACATCCCAGGAGTGGAAAATTGGGAAGCGGATTTTCTGAGTCGTCAGACATTGCATCCGGGGGAGTGGGAACTCCATCCGGAAATCTTTGCCCAAATCACTCAACTGTGGGGCATTCCAGACATGGATCTGATGGCCTCTCGTCAGAACTTCAAAGTTCCTTGCTACGGGTCCAGATCCAGGGATCCCAAGGCGACTCTAGTAGATGCACTAGTAGCACCTTGGACCTTCAAACTAGCTTATGTATTCCCGCCGTTTCCTCTCATCCCCAGGCTGGTAGCCAGGATCAATCAGGAGAGGGCGTCGGTGATCTTGATAGCTCCTGCGTGGCCACGCAGGACTTGGTATGCAGATCTGGTGAATATGTCATCGGCTCCACCATGGAAGCTACCTTTGAGACGAGACCTTCTTGTTCAAGGTCCGTTCGAACATCCGAATCTGGTCTCACTCCAGCTGACTGCTTGGAGATTGAACGCTTGATCTTATCGAAGCGAGGGTTCTCAGATTCTGTTATTGATACTCTTGTTCAGGCCAGAAAGCCTGTAACTAGAAAAATTTACCACAAAATTTGGAAAAAATATATCTGTTGGTGTGAATCTAAAGGATTCCCTTGGGACAAGGTTAAGATTCCTAAGATTCTATCCTTCCTTCAAGAAGGATTGGAAAAAGGATTATCTGCAAGTTCCTTGAAGGGACAGATTTCTGCCTTGTCTGTGTTACTTCACAAAAAGTTGGCAGCTGTGCCAGATGTTCAAGCCTTTGTTCAGGCTCTGGTTAGAATCAAGCCTGTTTACAAACCTTTGACTCCTCCTTGGAGTCTCAACTTAGTTCTTTCAGTTCTTCAGGGGGTTCCGTTTGAACCCTTACATTCCGTTGATATTAAGTTATTATCTTGGAAAGTTTTGTTTTTGGTTGCAATTTCTTCTGCTAGAAGAGTTTCAGAATTATCTGCTCTGCAGTGTTCTCCTCCTTATCTGGTGTTCCATGCAGATAAGGTGGTTTTACGTACTAAACCTGGTTTTCTTCCAAAAGTTGTTTCTAACAAAAACATTAACCAGGAGATCATCGTACCTTCTCTGTGTCCGAAACCAGTTTCAAAGAAGGAACGTTTGTTGCACAATTTGGATGTTGTTCGCGCTCTAAAATTCTATTTAGACGCTACAAAGGATTTTAGACAAACATCTTCCTTGTTTGTTGTTTATTCCGGTAAAAGGAGAGGTCAAAAAGCAACTTCTACCTCACTCTCTTTTTGGATTAAAAGCATCATCAGATTGGCTTACGAGACTGCCGGACGGCAGCCTCCCGAAAGAATCACAGCTCATTCCACTAGGGCTGTGGCTTCCACATGGGCCTTCAAGAACGAGGCTTCTGTTGATCAGATATGTAGGGCAGCGACTTGGTCTTCACTGCACACTTTTACCAAATTTTACAAGTTTGATACTTTTGCTTCTTCTGAGGCTATTTTTGGGAGAAAGGTTTTGCAAGCCGTGGTGCCTTCCATCTAGGTGACCTGATTTGCTCACTCCCATCATCCGTGTCCTAAAGCTTTGGTATTGGTTCCCACAAGTAAGGATGACGCCGTGGACCGGACACACCTATGTTGGAGAAAACAGAATTTATGTTTACCTGATAAATTACTTTCTCCAACGGTGTGTCCGGTCCACGGCCCGCCCTGGTTTTTTAATCAGGTCTGATAATTTATTTTCTTTAACTACAGTCACCACGGTATCATATGGTTTCTCCTATGCAAATATTCCTCCTTAACGTCGGTCGAATGACTGGGGTAGGCGGAGCCTAGGAGGGATCATGTGACCAGCTTTGCTGGGCTCTTTGCCATTTCCTGTTGGGGAAGAGAATATCCCACAAGTAAGGATGACGCCGTGGACCGGACACACCGTTGGAGAAAGTAATTTATCAGGTAAACATAAATTCTGTTTTTGGTGAATTTTGAACAATTCCTTCATACTTTTTCACATTTTCAGTAATAAAGTGTGTTCAGTTTAAAATTTAAAGTGACAGTAACGGTTTTATTTTAAAACTTTTTTTGTACTTTGTTATCAAGTTTATGCCTGTTTAACATGTCTGAACTATCAGATAGACTATGTTCTGTATGTGGGGAAGCCAAGGTTCCTTCTCATTTAAATAGATGTGATTTATGTGACACAAAATTTAGAGAAAATGATGCCCAAGATGATTCCTCAAGTGAGGGGAGTAAGCATGGTACTGCATCATCCCCTCCTTCGTCTACACCAGTCTTGCCCACACAGGAGGCCCCTAGTACATCTAGTGCGCCAATACTCCTTACTATGCAACAATTAACGGCTGTAATGGATAATTCTATCAAAAACATTTTAGCCAAAATGCCCACTTATCAGCGAAAGCGCGACTGCTCTGTTTTAGAAAATACTGAAGAGCATGAGGACGCTGATGATATTGGTTCTGAAGTGCCCCTACTCCAGTCTGAGGGGGCCAGGGAGGTTTTGTCTGAGGGAGAAATTTCAGATTCAGGGAAAATTTCTCAACAAGCTGAACCTGATGTGATTACATTCAAATTTAAATTGGAACATCTCCGCGCTCTGCTTAAGGAGGTGTTATCTACTCTGGATGATTGTGAGAATTTGGTCATTCCAGAGAAATTATGTAAGATGGACAAGTTCCTAGAGGTCCCGGGGCCCCCCGAAGCTTTTCCTATACCCAAGCGGGTGGCGGACATTGTAAACAAAGAATGGGAAAGGCCCGGCATACCTTTTGTCCCTCCCCCTATATTTAAGAAATTGTTTCCTATGGTCGACCCCAGAAAGGACTTATGGCAGACAGTCCCCAAGGTCGAGGGGGCGGTTTCTACTCTAAACAAACGCACTACTATCCCTATAGAAGATAGTTGTGCTTTCAAAGATCCTATGGATAAAAAATTAGAGGGTTTGCTTAAAAAGATGTTTGTTCAGCAAGGTTACCTTCTACAACCAATTTCATGCATGGTTCCTGTCACTACAGCAGCGTGTTTCTGGTTCGATGAACTAGAAAAGTCGCTCAATAAAGATTCTTCTTATGAGGAGATTATGGACAGAATTCATGCTCTCAAATTGGCTAACTCTTTTACTTTAGACGCCACTTTGCAATTGGCTAGATTAGCGGCGAAAAATTCAGGGTTTGCTATTGTGGCGCGCAGAGCGCTTTGGCTAAAATCTTGGTCAGCGGATGCGTCTTCCAAGAACAAATTGCTTAACATACCTTTCAAGGGGAAAACGCTGTTTGGCCCTGACTTGAAAGAGATTATTTCTGATATCACTGGGGGTAAGGGCCACGCCCTTCCTCAGGATAGGTCTTTCAAGGCTAAAAATAAACCAAATTTTCGTCCCTTTCGCAGAAACGGACCAGCCCCAAGTGCTACATCCTCTAAGCAAGAGGGTAATACTTCTCAAGCCAAGCCAGCCTGGAGGCCAATGCAAGGCTGGAACAAAGGTAAGCAGGCCAAGAAACCTGCCACTGCTACCAAGACAGCATGAGATGTTGGCCCCCGATCCGGGACCGGATCTGGTGGGGGGCAGACTTTCTCTCTTTGCTCAGGCTTGGGCAAGAGATGTTCTGGATCCTTGGGCGCTAGAAATAGTCTCCCAAGGTTATCTTCTGGAATTCAAGGGGCTTCCCCCAAGGGGGAGGTTCCACAGGTCTCAATTCATGACCACGGTGGATTTAAAGGATGCGTATCTACATATTCCTATCCACAAGGAACATCATCGGTTCCTAAGGTTCGCCTTTCTGGACAAGCATTACCAGTTTGTGGCACTTCCATTCGGATTAGCCACTGCTCCAAGAATTTTCACAAAGGTACTAGGGTCCCTTCTAGCGGTGCTACGACCAAGGGGCATTGCAGTAGTACCTTACTTGGACGACATACTGATTCAAGCGTCGTCCCTACCACAAGCAAAGGCTCATACGGACATTGTCCTGGCCTTTCTCAGATCTCACGGGTGGAAAGTGAACGTAGAAAAAAGTTCTCTATCTCCGTCAACAAGAGTTCCCTTCTTGGGAACAATAATAGACTCCTTAGAAATGAGGATTTTTCTGACAGAGGCCAGAAAATCAAAACTTCTAAGCTCTTGTCAAGTACTTCATTCTGTTCCTCTTCCTTCCATAGCGCAGTGCATGGAAGTAATATGTTTGATGGTCGCGGCAATGGACATAGCTCCTTTTGCGCGAATTCATCTGAGACCATTACAACTGTGCATGCTCAGTCAGTGGAATGGGGATTATACAGACTTGTCTCCGACGATACAAGTAGATCAGAGGACCAGAGATTCACTCCGTTGGTGGCTGACCCTGGACAACCTGTCACAGGGGATGAGCTTCCGCAGACCAGAGTGGGTCATTGTCACGACCGACGCCAGTCTGGTGGGCTGGGGCGCGGTCTGGGAACTCCTGAAAGCTCAGGGCCTTTGGTCTCGGGAAGAATCTCTTCTCCCGATAAATATTCTGGAACTGAGAGCGATATTCAATGCTCTCAAGGCTTGGCCTCAGCTAGCAAAGGCCAAATTCATACGGTTTCAATCAGACAACATGACGACTGTTGCGTATATCAACCATCAAGGGGGAACAAGGAGTTCCCTGGCGATGGAAGAAGTGACCAAAATCATTCAATGGGCGGAGACTCACTCCTGCCACTTGTCTGCAATCCACATCCCAGGAGTGGAAAATTGGGAAGCGGATTTTCTGAGTCGTCAGACATTTCATCCGGGGGAGTGGGAACTCCATCCGGAAATCTTTGCCCAAATTACTCAATTGTGGGGCATTCCAGACATGGATCTGATGGCCTCTCGTCAGAACTTCAAGGTTCCTTGCTACGGGTCCAGATCCAGGGATCCCAAGGCGACTCTAGTAGATGCACTAGTAGCACCTTGGACCTTCAACCTAGCTTATGTATTCCCACCGTTTCCTCTCATCCCCAGGCTGGTAGCCAGGATCAATCAGGAGAGGGCATCGGTGATCTTGATAGCTCCTGCGTGGCCACGCAGGACTTGGTATGCAGACCTGGTGAATATGTCATCGGCTCCACCATGGAAGCTACCTTTGAGACAGGACCTTCTTGTTCAAGGTCCGTTCGAACATCCGAATCTGGCCTCACTCCAGCTGACTGCTTGGAGATTGAACGCTTGATTTTATCAAAGCGAGGGTTCTCAGATTCTGTCATTGATACTCTTGTTCAGGCCAGAAAGCCTGTAACTAGAAAAATCTACCATAAAATATGGAAAAAATATATCTGTTGGTGTGAATCTAAAGGATTCCCATGGAACAAGATAAAAATTCCTAAGATTCTATCCTTTCTTCAAGAAGGTTTGGAGAAAGGATTATCTGCAAGTTCTTTGAAGGGACAGATTTCTGCTTTATCTGTTTTACTTCACAAAAAGCTGGCGGCTGTGCCAGATGTTCAAGCTTTTGTTCAGGCTCTGGTTAGAATCAAGCCTGTTTACAAACCTTTGACTCCTCCTTGGAGTCTCAATTTAGTTCTTTCAGTTCTTCAGGGGGTTCCGTTTGAACCCTTACATTCCGTAGATATTAAGTTATTATCTTGGAAAGTTTTGTTTTTGGTTGCAATTTCTTCTGCTAGAAGAGTTTCAGAGTTATCTGCTCTGCAGTGTTCTCCTCCTTATCTGGTGTTCCATGCAGATAAGGTGGTTTTGCGTACTAAACCTGGTTTTCTTCCGAACAAACAAAAACATTAACCAGGAGATAGTCGTGCCTTCTTTGTGTCCGAATCCAGTTTCAAAGAAGGAACGTTTGTTGCACAATTTGGATGTAGTTCGTGCTCTAAAATTCTATTTAGATGCTACAAAGGATTTCAGACAAACATCTTCCTTGTTTGTTGTTTATTCTGGTAAAAGGAGAGGTCAAAAAGCAACTTCTACCTCTCTCTCTTTTTGGCTTAAAAGCATCATCAGATTGGCTTACGAGACTGCCGGACGGCAGCCTCCTGAAAGAATCACAGCTCATTCCACTAGGGCCGTGGCTTCCACATGGGCCTTCAAGAACGAGGCTTCTGTTGATCAGATATGTAAGGCAGCGACTTGGTCTTCACTGCACACTTTTACTAAATTTTACAAATTTGATACTTTTGCTTCTTCTGAGGCTATTTTTGGGAGAAAGGTTTTGCAAGCCGTGGTGCCTTCCATCTAGGTGACCTGATTTGCTCCCTCCCATCATCCGTGTCCTAAAGCTTTGGTATTGGTTCCCACAAGTAAGGATGACGCCGTGGACCGGACACACCTATGTTGGAGAAAACAGAATTTATGTTTACCTGATAAATTACTTTCTCCAACGGTGTGTCCGGTCCACGGCCCGCCCTGGTTTTTTAATCAGGTCTGATGATTTATTTTCTTTAACTACAGTCACCACGGTATCATATGATTTCTCCTATGCAAATATTCCTCCTTTACGTCAGTCGAATGACTGGGGAAGGCGGAGCCTAGGAGGGATCATGTGACCAGCTTTGCTGGGCTCTTTGCCATTTCCTGTTGGGGAAGAGAATATCCCACAAGTAAGGATGACGCCGTGGACCGGACACACCGTTGGAGAAAGTAATTTATCAGGTAAACATAAATTCTGTTTTTGTTGTTTTTTTTTTCTTGAAGGGGGTCACTGTTTCATATTCTTTTGATCTACCTTTTACTTGCTCAGGAGAGGGGGAATGAAATTTGAAAAAAATAAAAAATATATGTGTGTGTGTAAAAATAAATAAATATATATAATATCCAATAGGCCGGCACTCACGGTTCGAAGTAAACAGCTACCCAGGGTGCTTCCACGGTGTAGATAGAATCAAGCAAAGAAAGGATGCACTCACCAGGATTTTCAGTGTTACCTTTTAATGTAACGTTTCAGGGTTTTTCTGATGAAGTGGGTAAACTGTGAAACGTTACATTAAAAGGTAACACTGAAAATCCTGGCGAGTGCATTCTTTCTTTGCTTGATTTTGTATACTGTGTGTATATGTGTATGTATGTATGTATGTATGTATGTAGTGTATATATATGTGTGTGTGTGTGTGTGTATGTGTGTATATATATATATATATATATATACATATATATATATATATATATATATATATATATATATATATATATATATATATATATATATATATATATATATATATATATATATATATATATATATATATATATATATATATATATATATATATATACTCCAAGTAAGTGCACTCTCACTCGCCAACCCAAACATAGACCAGGGTGCTTGGCAGGATATTCAATCAAGATAAGGATAAGCACTCACTGGATTTAAATACAATAACTATTTATTGGTAGTGACGTTTCGGGGAAGGGGTGAATGTGAGAGTGAGTGCTTATCCTTATCTTGATTATATATATATATATATATATATATATATATATATATACACATACACCAAGCTGAAAAATGGCACTCTCTGGACTTTAAATAAAAAAATACCTTTATTAATACCAATTTAAAAAACGGCATAACTTTTCGGGATTCTTAAAATCCTTTGTCAAATGCCCCCACATGGTCCACCTCAGTGAACCTAAAAACATTTTTGTAAATATTTTATTTTATCTTTTCATGTGACAACGCTAAAGAAATTACACTTTGCTACAATGTAAAGTAGTGAGTGTACAGCCTCTATAACAGTGTAAATTTGCTGTCCCCTCAAAATAACAACACACAGCCATTAATGTCTAAATCGTTGTCAACAAAAGTGAGTACACCCCTAAGTGGTAATGTCCAAATTGGGCCCAATAAGCCATTTTCCCTCCGGGGTGTCATGTGACTCGTTAGTGTTACAAGGTCTTAGGTGTGAATGGGAGGCAGGAGTGTTAAATTTGGTGTTATCGCTCTAACACTCTCTCATACTGGTCACTGGAAGTTCAACATGGCACCTCATGGCAAAGAACTCTCAGAGGATCTGAAAAAAAGAATTGTTGCTCTACTTAAAGATGGCCTAGGCTATAAGAAGATTGGCAAGACCCTGAAACTGAGCTGCAGCACGGTTGCCAAGACCACACAGTGGTTTTACAGGACAGGTTCCACTCAGAACAGGCCTCGTTATGGTCGACCAAAGGAGTTGAGTGCTCGTGCTCAGCGTCGTATTCAGAGGTTGTCTTTGGGAAATAGACGTATGAGTGCTGCCAGCATTGCTGCAGAGGTTGAAGGGTTGGGGGGTCAGCCTGTCAGTGCTCAGATCATACGCCGCACACTGCATCAAATTAGTCTTCATAGCTGTCGTCTCAGAAGGAAGCCTCTTCTAAAGATGATGCAAAAGAAAGCCCACAAACAGTTTGCTGAAGACAAGCAGACTAAGGACATGGATTACTGGAACCATGTCCTGTGGTCCGATGAGACCAAGATAAACTTACTTGGTTCAGATGGTGTCAAGCGTGTGTGGTGGCAACCAGGTGAGGAGTACAAAGACAAGTGTGTCTTGCCTACAGTCAAGCATGGTGGTGGGAGTGTCATGGTCTGTGCCTGCATGAGTGCTGCCGGCACTGGGGAGCTACAGTTCATTGAGGGAACCATGAATGCCAACCTGTTCTGTGGCATACTGAAGCAGAGCATGATCCCCTCCCTTCGGAGACTGGGTCACAGGGCAGTATTCCAACATGATAACGACCCCAAACACACCTCCAAGATGCCCACTGCCTTGCTAAAGAAGCTGAGGGTAAAGGTGATGGACTGGCTAAGCATGTCTCCAGACCTAAACCCTATTGAGCATCTGTGGGGCATCCTCAAACGGAAGGTGGGGGAGTGCAAGGTCAACATCCACCAGCTCTGTGATGTTGTCATGTAAGAGTGGAAGAGGACTCTAGTGGCAACCTGAGAAGCTCTGGTGAACTCCATGCCCAATAGGGTTAAGGCAGTGCTAGAAAATAATGGTGGCCACACAAAATATTGACACTTTGTGCCCAATTTGGACATTTCCACTTAGGGGTGTACTCACTTTTTTTGCCAACGGTTTAGACATTAATCACTGTGTTTTGAGTTATTTTGAGGGGACAGCAAATGTATACTGTTATACACTCACTACTTTACATTGTAGCAAAGTGTTATTTCTTCAGTGTTGTCACATTTAAAAGATATAATAAAATATTTACAAAAATGTAAGGGGTGTACTCGCTTTTGTGAGATACTGTATATACTGGTCGATATTATTATAAAATCCATAATAGTTTTAAACTCACATATTATCCCTATTTCTTGCAAAACCTCTCCCACAACTCGTGCACTCTGTGTATGGAATTTCAGTATATAGTGCAGTATAGTATTATCTTTTCTAAAAGATTTAGATTTGAATGCATCTGATAAAATAAAAATTCTTACTTAGCATTACAAAATAAATGTCACTTTCCTGCAAAATCATTGTAGATCAATGCACACCCATAAGCAGCACAAGGGTGGCAATCCTGGCCCTGCAATGCAATGGGGCCTGCCGCTTGACCAGAGTTTCTCAAGGTCAGATTGGTCTACCTGCATTTGGAGACCATTGGCAGTCTGAGCAGAGGGAGGCCACATCTTGGAATGCCTCTCCCCTTGATGGGGAAAAGTCTGAGCAGAGGGAAGCCGAGCAAGGCTGCTCTGCTGCTGCAGGAAGCCATTCAGCCAAGTTTAAGGGCCAGGGGGTGGTGGTGTGTGGGGGGGTGCGTGGGTTTATAGCCGCATCTGATTCTGCATCTTACATGACCACTGCCTGGACGGGGACTAGACCAGTCTGTGCAACCTTTGTGTGGATAGGTTGTGGCATGCCATTGAGGCTTGGCTTAAAGGGGGCCCCATAAATCTAGCTCACAGTGGCCTAGAAAAAAATTGTTCCAGCCCTGAAGCAGCACTTACTTGTCCCAGCCCTATCACATTTCTCATTTGCGTTGGAGGACTGTGAAGGTTAAATGACAAAGCTAGATGTCTGATTCTGTAAGTAGATATATTAAATGTATTTTTATGTAAGCAACTGATGCTTGAATTATGTTTCTTTGTACCTCCAAGCCATAAACTTCGTTAAATAGGAGATGTGGTCATAAAATGTGACAAGAGATGATGATGCAGCTTCTACTGGCTTACAATTCCATGGCAACTGCTGTACTGTATTGTGCTTTACAAATGTAATGTGTTGAAAAGGGTGAAAAGCAGCTCTGCAGGCTTTAGGCAGATATTATTTTCTCTATTACTTTAAAGAAATTATTATATTTATGTGCTGAATTAATTCAAACTATGAATAAAACACCTGTCTGCACCAGGGTGGTGTACCTTTTTGAGAGCATATACACCAAATTGGTGATGGTTCTATAAAACATTTTCTCAAGTGCCCAAGGTGCTTTCTTTTTTAAAAAACAATTAAATGAATGTTAAAGAAACATTGGAATATCTCAAGTCTAACCTTTTAATATTTCTGTGTTCAATCTCAAGACACACAAGATGTATACTGTACATACATATGGTCTCAGATTTTCTCATAGAAGAGTGGTCAGAGGCTGTGATCCCAGGCATGTTTGAAAGTTTCCTTTCTCTTCATCACAGAGGCGTTTCTTGGCTGAGGCTGGCACTGTATGTGGCAAGGGTGCATTGTTTAGGGGACAGAATGGTGGTTCTATGGCATTATTCCTTCTTTTTCCTATGTTTCTTACTAATAAATGCTTCTTAGTGGATGATAGAAGGTATGATTAGTACATCCGTGGATTCCGGTTGTGAAAAATATGAGGTAAACATATGAGATAAAATTGTTGGGATTGGAGTGGAGGTCAGTAGATTTCTCAGTGCCTATTGCAGCACTGTCACAAATTCTTCTACAACAAAGCCTGTTGAAAATTGCATATATAGTGTTCATATTGTTCAAATTTAAAAAATAAAAATTTATATTTAAGTTTGTAACAATATTTTTGCTTTCCATGTATGTGGAGGTTTGTCCCTAACTACCAATAGAGATAATGGTATATGTGTCAACCAGTGAGCAATTGATATGTAAGTGTTAGTTTTGCATAACACATTGATTTCCTGCTAGTTTCAGTAACATTTTTTTTTTTTTTTTTAAATATTTTTTTTATTGAAGTTAAAGCATAAATCATTACAACAAAAACTCGCCCTAAGGCCAAAGTTACAACAAAGTCAATAATACATTGTTTATATAAAGGCGTTATTAAATAAGCAATATGCATATATATTTCAAGTCTGGATATTAGAATATACAGTATCTTAGGCGAGATGAATTAGAACTTCATTTTGTATTATCAGCGTATGAGCTCCACAATCTAATAGTATATTACCTAAGACCAACATATCAACTTGTGGAGATTTATTATGACTATCAGCCACTCTTGGGCCGAGCTATACAGGGGGGAGGGGGATATTCAGCGGGTAAGCACCGCTATGTTTATAGGATAAGAAGGTGGGGGGGGGCGGAGCCTAATATAAATGCGGGTAACTTAGGGTGTCTGGGATGATATGGAAGCCTGACATATAAATATGGGAATAGAAGCGCCTCTAAGTTAAGAGGGGTTGTTAAAATTCACATTTTCAGCTGTGAGCTTAAAGATCACAAATATCAACTGGATATGTGCTTTATAGTTAAGTCTGGTGCAGCAGTTTGTTAGCCGCTATCTAACATTATACAGTAAGTCCCTATAGTAAAGGGAAAATTATTGCTTATACGTGAAAATATTAGGACTTACAACTGTTAAGGGATCTTAAAAACAGTAGAAACATACAGAGGCCTAGGAGCATAAAAGTTACAGTTAGTATTTTGCCATTATAATTTGCACTGAATTCCCATGAACATTAAATAGGTTAGGGTTCTAGATAACTGTCATACTCAACATGTCTAGGCTAATTGCAGACGAACAAACACCCAGTTATATTAACAGACCAATAATATAAGCCATTATAGATAGATATGAAGCTAGAGTTTACATTAATACAACACCTCTTGATCTAGTTCGAGTCTTTCTTGTACCTTCAAAATAAAGTAGGAGACTAATAAGGATCCTCACTAAAATAAATGGTCACTTTTAGACCCATATAAACCTATAAGGGCAAGTAGTAGGCATAGTACGGATAAGCTAACAAAATGGGATGAAGTAATTATAGTTTGTAAAAATAAGTTCCCTATTCTACAATATATAACTCTCTCTAGAACCTTATGGAGATTGAGGTATTAAATATAGAGGTAGGGAAAAGGTATAAAACATAAAGGGCCCCTCTCTGTTCCTGTAGGAAAAAAGGGCAAAACTATGTAATATATCTGTTATTAAATTATTTAATGGGTGGTATTATAAGAGAGATATTCCCTATTTCATTTGCATACATTAGTATTAGTAATGACAAGAATACCACCAAACCTCATAAAAACGTTAACTCTAGTAGTTAGTCAAGGTAACATAAAGTGTTGACCCCTAACCTTAGAGGGGCATTATAGTACAGCATTATTTAGGGTTAATTCTAGGCCATGTTGAGAGCAAACTGACCCTATCTTGACATTTTACATCTTCTATACACAAAGAGGACAATTAGGGCTGTGAGACCCAGAGCATATTAGCTGAATAGCGCCACAGATGGCCAAACAAATGGGTAACTAAAGGAAAAGCTAGTAATTACTGGAGAATTACATAGGTATCTTAAGTGAATATATAACTGATTAAAACTTTTGTGTACTAGGAACAAAACAATCATAGACATTAACATTCTGTGTTCCTGTAGTGTAGTTACACTTTGGAGGGAACAGTCCAGCAATTGCAGCAGATCTTAATGCTATTTGAGTGTATGGGTGAAACCCCTGGGATAGTTAGAGTTTATGAACCAGTCCAGGGCCGGGGAGAGGAGAAAACGTAATCCGGAGTCAGTAACATTTTAAAGGACAGGAAACTTTATGTTCATCATCAATGCATTTAAAACAAGTTATATCACAATGATCATAGCTTGTCAGCTTTGCCCTCACAGCTGCATTAGAAAGCGTTCATAGCTTTTCTTCTAGTTAGAGTAGGTGGGTGCCCCATAGACTCTAACAAAGCATGTTGATGTTACCCCAAATTAGCATCTGTGGATTCCCTAAGACTGTAAAGTGGGGGTATCATGTGCACAGTAATGCTGTTTCACTTGCCACATGAAATACACATTAAATCACAAGAGCTATGTGTTCAACCAGGACAGAATAATTGGAATCTTGCTCATGTGGCCAATCTTCTGTCTCTGGGTTCTTTATCTTACCAAAAGTAAAAGTAAGTGTTTTTTAGTAAGAGCTTGGTTACTGAATCCTTAAAGGGACATATATAATGATATATTCAAAGCAAAGTTTAGCATAATTTTCCTTCCTTCATTCCTTACTGTTGGGAAATACAACAACTGGCCACCAGGAGGAGGCAAAGACACCCCAGCCAAAGGCTTAAATATCCCTCCCACTTCCTCATTACCAGTCATTACCCCCAGTCATTCTTTGCCTTTCGTCATAGGAGGTGGCAGAGAAGTGTCAAAAGATTCGAAGAGTCCTGAAAAAGGGTATCTGCCCTTCGAGATAGGACTGGAGTTTTAAGTAGTCATGTCAACCTCTCAGTGAGAGTATTGATGAAAGTTAGTCTGGAGATGCAGGGAAAGTTTTTCTGCAAAACCTTCCAGACTACTGCTAACAGCTCCTAAGCAATGAGTGTTGACGAGTTTCACTGCCTGCTTTCTCTAATTCAAGTCCATGTTAGGAGCGCTGCTATAAGACTGTCACACTTGAGAGACTGTATTCTGTTCACAGCATGGATCCTGGAGGTAAGATTGTTTAATTTTTTTTACACATAAAATCCTATAACAGGGTCACAGTGTGGCTCCTTTATAACTTGATAGGATCCAGGGTTAATATCCTCTGAGGGGGGTTTATTGAACAGTTGGGGTTAATTAATCAGTGTATTAATTATTTACATGCTGCTTTGTGTGATTTTATTTTATGGGCTATATAACTGTGTTTTTGGCTGGGTTTCACTTTTGTTTTAGAAAGTGTTGCACAGCTCCTGTTAACTTGCTGAACTTTTCATAGCATGTGGTCTATGTTAATTTCCTCCATTCCGGCTGAGACTTTAACCTGAGGAGAGCGTTTCCTCTGTTAACTTCTGGGTTTAGGAGGTGGTGAGTGCCCCAGCCATTTGTATTGAGTATATAAAAATATATATTTTTTTAATTTGTGTCCTTCTGTGGGTGTAACCTGAGCTATGGAGGACTTTGACATGTTAGAAGGTACTTCTTCTGTACTAAATCATACCTGCTTATATTGTGAGGAGGCCGTGGTTTTTCCGCACACTCAATTATGTTCCACATGCCTTAACACCGTTATAAAGTCTAAGAAAGAAGACAAGCCTGCTAAGGCTATTAGTCCCTCTGAGCCGTCTACCTCTCAGGACTCGGCGTCCCATGAGATTACTACCCTTGCTACATTATCCACTCCACATGTAGTTCCCCATAACGCATCTAATCCTCCATCCGGAGGGGGCCTTCTTCCTGTGGACTTTGCCGCGCAGTTACAAATAGTGGTGTCTGCGGCCCTCAGTGCATTACCTCGCTCTAAAAAATGCAAGAGAAAGGTTAAACATAGCTCTCCTGACCCGGAGTCATCTAAATATTTATCGGATTATGTCCCAGTTATCCGATAAGTAAACCTCTGTAGCTTCAGAGGGTGAACTTTCTGGGTCGGAGTCCTTAGCGTCTAAGCCTCCGGCTGCAGAGAAACCATCCTTTAAATTAAAAATTGAACACTTGCTTTTTTTTTATTAAAGAAGGTTCTTTCTACGTTAGAGGTTCCAGAGGCCGCGCTCCCTGAAGAACCTATGATACCTAAATTAGGCAGAGTTTAGGAAGACAGGAAAGTTCCTTTGACTTTTCCTGTGTCGGTTAAAATGGCAAACATTTTTAACAACGAATGGGAAAGAATTCGATCTTCCTTTTCCCCCTCGTCTACTTTTAAAAAGTTTTTCCCGGACTCTCAACTGGATTTGTGGGGCTCCATTCCTAAGGTGGATGGTGCTATCTCTACGCTTGCTAAACGTACTACTATACCGCTTAAGGATAGTCCTTTGTTCAGAAAGCCGATGGATAAGAAAATGGAAAACTTTCTGAGAAAGATGTTTCAACATACGGGATTTTTATTTCAACCGGAGGCTGCAGTTGTCTCATTTAAAACTGCCACATAAGGAGTATAATTATCTAAACAGGCATTCAATAACATACAAATGCGGAGTAAGAGTGTACCTTCCCCTGAGAGAGTGCAAAAGAAAACATTCTGAATATCACTGCAGGTTATCTCCACTGGTAGGAGCAGATAGGAGGGCCTTGATAATACCTAACACACATATTAACTCAACAAGAATTAAACAGAATAGGATACTAACTCAAAATCCTGAATCTTTTAAATTCTGCAAGATCATATCCCATAGCTTAAAAACTACACTCAACTTTGTAACCTCACCATTCTGAGGGAGTAAAGTATATTTATAAGTTTGATATCCACTTATGTCTCCTACTTCAGTGTATTCTGATATTAACATGGATGGCAGGTTTACTCTGTAGCAAGATCATTCAGAAAGGACTCTGAACGCTTTCATTGTAGGCCCATGTGGTCATATATCTCAGCATATGACTGCATGTGTCAGAAGGTATAATGTGTAGTACAAATGTGTGAGAGGGTTACAGTATCGATCATCACATTTAGAAATATACTTGACAAGCTATTTATTCCATATAGTCAAACCATTTAGAAAAGGTACCTTGAGTGCCACATGCATTTAAAACCAAGTATTAGCGTTATCTTGTGAAGTAAAACAAAGGTTGAAAACCACTTCTCATGAGGTACACCTGGTTAAAATCTCTCCTTGACATTAATATTTAGCTAAATCTCTGGAGCTAACCAACTCGTTTATTAAAGGGACAGTAAACACCTTGTAATTACAAGACATGTTGTTGTCTTGCTAAAGAATAACAAATCTGTCATCTCTAAACATTTTTAAAACAAATTAGCATCTTGTTTTCAGCAGTTGCTTTTCACTAGCCAAACTCCACCCACCACTTGCCTCATTTGGGGGAGCCAATAAGGCCTTGATTCTGCAGCTGACAAGGTTAAACATTATGCTAGTATGAAGTGGTTTCTTTTGCAGTTCTTATCTCTTAAAGCCAATTAGGGAAATACATGTAGCAGGGTTTGCCTTGAGAAATCTAAGGTATATATGTATTACATGTTTTATGTGAAATACAAAAGGAACAAGAGCGCACAGCCCAATCTAAGAGTAAAAGTCTTTACTAAAAGATAAAAGCGCATAAACAATAATAAACGTACAGGATAAAAACAATTAGATGCAGTGAGTGATTATATCACCGTAAAGAGACTCCCCCACAGTTAAGGTGTATGCAGAGCTGTCGGAAACACTGGGATCTTTAGTCAGTCAGTCCGCTGTTCCTCAAGCCAAATGCATAAAATCCATTCGTGTTGCAGCCGGTCAGCTGTTCTGAAAGTCTTAACGGGGGTGAGTACAGATGCCTCAACGCGACTTTTTCAAGAGGTTAGTTTACATCACAGCCTAATTAGGCTGTGATGTAAACTAACCTCTTGAAAAAGTCTGGTGGAGACCAGAGGAAACGCGTTGAGGCATCTGTACTCACCCCCGTTAAGACTTTCAGAACAGCTGACCGGCTGCAACACGAATGGATTTTATGCATTTGGCTTGAGGAACAGCGGACTGACTGACTAAAGATCCCAGTGTTTCCGACAGCTCTGCATACACCTTAACTGTGGGGGAGTCTCTTTACGGTGATATAATCACACACTGCATCTAATTGTTTTTATCCTGTACGTTTATTATTGTTTATGCGCTTTTATCTTTTAGTAAAGACTTTTACTCTTAGATTGGGCTGTGCGCTCTTGTTCCTTTTGTATTTCAGTTTTCCTACATAAAGGTGTCACCGGAGACCCTTTTTTCACACGGAGCAGCACTTCTATCAACACACCGCAGCAGCGAAGGCTCTTCAGTCTATCCCGCTGAGATTGCGGGTACAGCGTCAAACGGGCACATCAGCTTTGTTTCTATCATCTTTTGAATTACCGCTCCTATTTGGGACCTTTTCAAACATACTAAGGTCAGGTACTATCATACATTGGGAGCGTGTTGTCTTTGTGCTTTGTTACACAGTGCACGGATCACTGTGGACTCCACATCTAAGCTGAACATTGAAACTAATCGAATTAGCACGCTCAGAGTTATACTAATACTAACATTGTTTGCTTTTTTGCTTACTGCATATTGCATTGCACTTCTTATATGTGTGTATATCTATACTTATTTAACTATTCTGGCATAATTTTCAGAATTCACATATTTAAGTAAGTGTGCCAGTCACTTAGGAAGCGATTATGTTTTTTAAACTTCTTTTCTATTACATGTTTTATGTTCAAGGCTTTTTTTATTTTATTTTTTTATAACATTTGTTGGTATTATTTTAGGAAGCCGGGTCACCAAGCATATACAAACACTATACCTGCTCAATATAAGTTAAAAAGTAATAACAAGCACTTATACACTAATAAATAAAAAAAAACAACAAGCACACATGACCACTATACAGATAATTCCCCTGTTCAAACCACTTCAAATGATATATACATATTTGTGTGGTTTTGGAGCAGAACAGGTTAATTGTACACATCTCCGATTATTCTCACTACACACTATAAAAAGGGATCAATAAGCATACATGCCCTTCAACCTGTGATGTAATCACTGAACCCACCAAAGTGATATGTTGTCCGTTGTTAATCGTGCACACTTGTTTTTTGGGTTACAAAATCAGGAGATTTACAGTGCATATAACAATTTTGTGTTGCATTTGGGAGGGAAGGATTTTGAGCTTCAGAGATATTAATGGCAGAAGCATATTGGGATTGGGATTACCGGAAAAAACACAAACTCAATTCCAGCATAGTTCAGAAACTATTATCTACAGAAAACAAGAACAAAATTGTGATCAACCTCATTCTGTTGAAAGAGGGGACAAATATGGTGTGCTGTGTCTGGAAAATTTTGGGCTAGAAGATGAAGGAAGAATAGTTTTTATTTTAAATTTTTTTAAATAATCAAAATTTTTACTTGGTATCCTGCAGCACAGCACAGTCCTTTGTTTGTATTGCTGTGGCCATTTTCACAAGATGGATTTGAC
Organism: Bombina bombina; assembly: GCF_027579735.1. Taxonomy (NCBI): domain Eukaryota; kingdom Metazoa; phylum Chordata; class Amphibia; order Anura; family Bombinatoridae; genus Bombina; species Bombina bombina. Next base: position 724,498,445 of record NC_069503.1, on the reverse strand, counting down.
TCTGCACTATTACCAAAAAAGATAATTATATGTAGAATTTAAAAAAAAAAATCTGAAATGCTGCATTCTGAAATACATCAATGTAGATAATGAATTTGAAGGCCCTGCACTGCGCCACTAATGGACACCTTAACTTCTGCAAACCTCAAGCAGAGAAACATTCCCAAAATATTGGCCGCCGCAATTGCTCTCATGCACAGAGTCTTGTGTGCTAGTCTTTAAAAAGAAACAACTGGGCAGCTTTTGAATGATGGTAAAATTAGACATCCTTTGTCTTATTTAAGCAAAGAACACTTGCGCTTTGTGGAGAGGATTAGAATAGCTTCAATAAAACTCTATTGAATCAGGAAGTGAGATAATTCCAGTTTTTAGAGCAAATAGTCAAAGCACTTTTTGTATCATTTCTCCACACCAGCCCATTAAACTTGCCAGTCAAAATCTTAGAGCAACAGTTCCCGCTCTTCACCAAGAAAAAGTATCCTGCTTCTGAATTTTGTTTTTTTACCCACAGTTGAAACTTAAATTTATGGAATTAAAGGGACAGTAACTTATAAAAAAAAAATGTATTTTATTTTAATGGCCCAGTATAGTAATAGTTACTTTACTGCTTCTACTTTACCTTTTATGCATAAATTACCCCCTAACTTAAGAGGTAATCCTGCGCACCTTCAGCGTTCCCATATGCAGTCAGATCAATTCAGACAGTGTCACTTTCTGTATTGGACATTGCTACAGCGGTTAGAGTGGGTGGGAGCGGAGTAAGGAGGTGGGAGGACATCGATCTTGGGCAGGGCGAGGAAGAGGCTTATCCCTACACTGCAGAAAATAAAACCTCAGGACTAGAGAGGAGGGGGTCCCTACACTATACACTACAGAAAAATAAAAAAATAAACTGACCTAAACTACATACTGGCAGACAGGCTGCCAGTTCCTAAGATGGCATTGAGGTTGGGCATGAAGAGATGTTTGGGAGGAATCGGGGAGGAGGGAGGGTAGACCAGAGACTATAGTAAATATTATATATATATATATATATATTTACAGTATGTGTATATATATATATATATATATATATATGTATATGTAATAAAGAGAGGGAAAAATGGGATAAGGAATATTCAAGAAGGCGCAACACTCTGGATAAAGTACCCTAAGTTTGGGAGTACTGAGAAGGGTTGGTTCAGAAAACCGTGTTGACTAAAAAAGAACAAATGATCGATGTATACACAGGGGAATAATAACAATTATGTAATTCAGGAAAAAAGGAGATTATGGTTATTAATAAGTATTACTTTTATGAGCTTTTATTGTGTTGGTGACAAAAGGTATCAAAAATCAATGTATATAATATACACAATGTATTGATTTGAATGTAATTATTAGTGATGTAGTAGCCGCATAACTAGTGTAGTGCCCGCTGAATAGTGTGTGACATAATCTGTGCACAAGGACAAATAACAGAAAGCAGCCACCTTAAATGCTGGAATAATCCAAATATTAGCAAAAATCACTATGCCTTATACTTTAAATGATATGATAGCCTGAATATGCCATAAATAATGATAATAGGAAAGGTCGAATACCAATCTTAACAGAAAAAGCCCTGTTAAAGTTCAAAATACAAGTCCAATATTGAATGAAAGCTTCTATGGCTGTATATGGATGCAAATAATGCAAAATGGTTAGGCAAATATAGCAATAAATCCACGTTCCACAAAGAGCCCGTTGGGAGTATACTTACACTCCGTTACCTCAATCTCATGAGGTAAGTGCCGCATAGTGTATAGGTAGTTCTCCTTCCCGGTATCTGTGGTAAATTGGAGCGGTGTCCTCCTTCGATCCAAAGATCTCTTTTGCACTCTCTCTCGAATTAGGCTCAATCCTGCTTTGTCTTACTCTGTGTTTACATGCAGTCTATCAGGTCATTCCTCATCACATAAGAGAGAGACAGACTGTGCTCTCGGATCAGGCCTTTTGCTGGCTTAGAGCACCTAACTTTCCCATTAGGCAGTGTATCTCACAGAGTAAACAGAACAGCATATAATTCAGATCCCAATCAGTAATCTTGATGCTTTCTCTGCAGCAGGATATGTTGCTGTAATCAGCTCCTGTTGAAGTAATGGAATAGCAGAGGCGTGTGTCAGTCACAGAACTTTCTGTTTGGTATGCAGGTTTTCAGATTGTTCCTATACAGCTGGTATCAGGAATCAAAAATAGTTACAATTCCAAATGAAAATAAATCCCAAGGAAATGAAGGGTTAAGAAGGTTTGCTGAAAATAGTTTTTATTCCATAAGAACATAAATCCCAAGTAGTGAAGATTAAGATGTTTTGCTGAAGAGGATTTAAACAATTCCAAGTTGTTGTTTTGCACAGCCACTTACAGTGTGATGGCGCAATAACTATGATAAGTCATCTGTGTAAAATTTAAAGCACATGCAAATAATTCTTAAGTTATACTAACTTTGAGTTTGGAATTTAACTCTGGGTTAGTTTGTCAATATCCAAGCAGTGTGCTGAATGTTTGAGTAGGATAATGACATCACAGTGATGTATATATTATATAATGTGTGTGTACATGTACAGTATGTATGTGTATGCTTTTTTTAAAATAAAAAATCCCCAGACTTCCCCACACTGTTTGCAGGCACTTTTTTAGCAAGTCAGCAAAAAGGCCTTGAGAGCTTCATGACCTCTTGTTTTAACAACCAGAAGCCCCTCGTTAAAGGGACATAAAAAAAAGTTGGGATAGAGACAAAATAATATAATATGTACTTTAATTACTTTACCTGCAAATTTATAATGCAGTGCCTCGCCATTAACCCTTTCTTTTTAGTTTCTGAATTGTAAAGCTCTAACTCCCCCCATCCATTTCCTTCTATGGCTGTATCTGTATCTATTGTTATTTTGGTAGAATGCAAAAGTGCATAGGGATTATCTGGTGGAGCATTCCTAGAAGCTGTGAACTCAGTTGAAATACAATGCCTGTGTCTAAACACTGATAAGAGTGGGTGGAGTTGGCTGCTCCAGGCAGCTTAGCTATGTAATTCATTTTGCTTATTTTTGAAAATTATTTTAAAATACTTGCCAGCAATTTTTAAACAATTTTTTTTATGCAAACTATTTTTACTTAATTAGCCTCCACAACAGCAAGGAGCTATTCAGTCATCAAGGAATTCTCCAATCCCAACAGCGACACTAAAGATATCCCGCCCTCTCAGGACCTCTGCGATAACCTCGCAATGTACTTCCACTGCAAGATCGTTGACATCTATGACAGCTTCGCGCCCCAGAACTCACCCACCACCGCCTACCCACCAACTCCCACCGATACCTCACCCAAAAACACCACCGCCTACCCCCCACGGACCATCTAGAGCCCCCTCACCACAGAGGACACCATCAGAATCATGAGATCGATCCACTCCGGAGCACCCTCGGACCCATGCCCGCATCACATTTTCAACAAAGCGGGTGACACCATCGCCCCCAAGCTCTGCAGCACCATCAACTGCTCCATTGAAACCGGCACCTTCCCGCATGATTGGAAGCACGCAGAATTAAAACCCCTACTGAAAAAACCCATGGCTGACCCCAATGGTCCGAAGAACTACCGCCCAATCTCTCTGCTCCCATTTGCGGCCAAAGTCATCGAAGTTCATCAATACGCAACTCGTTGACTATATCAAAGCCAACCACACCCTGGACCCCTCCCAATCCGGTTTCAGGAGCAACCACAGCACCGAGACTGCCCTCCTCGCCGCCACAGACAATATCCTCGCCCTACTCGACTGAGGAGAGACCGCCGCCCTCATTCTCCTAGACCTCTCAGCAGCATTAGACACCGTCTCCCACCTCACCCTCCGCAACCGACTACACGATGCCGGCATACGCAACAAAGCCCTGGAATGGATCACCTCCTTCCTCACAGGCAGAACCCAGAAAGTTAGACTCCCACCCTTCACCTCCAAGCCCACAGAAATCAGCTGCGGTGTACCCCAAGGCTCTTCGCTGAGTCCCACCACATCCGCTTGGAATAACTCCTGGTGGTCCACAGCCCACGGACACCCTCCAACCCCCACCGACCATGCATGAAATCTAGGCGTCATCCTGGACTCATCGCTCTCCATGGACAGGCAAATCAATGCCGTCTCTTCTGCATGCTTCCACACACTTCACCTGCTGCGAAAGATCTTCAAATGGATCCCAACCGAGACCAGGAAGACTGTCACTCACGCCCTCGTCAGCAGCCGACTGGACTATGGTAACGCACTCTAAGCCGGCACCACCACCAAGCTCCAAAAGAGTCTACAGTGCATACATAACGCCTCGGCCAGACTAATCCACAACATCCCTCGTCAATGCCACATCACCAAACACCTGTGGGACCTGCACTGGCTCCCCATCAACAAAAGAATAACCTTCAAGCTTCTCACCCACGCATTCAAGGCCCTCCAGAACATCGGTCCCGAATACTTGAACCACCGCGTTACCTTCTACACCCCTGCCAGACAACTTTGATCGGCTGACCAAGCCCTCGCAGTCATCCCCCGCATCAGGAAAACCACAGCGGGAGGCAGATCCTTCTCTCACCTGGCAGCCAAGACTTGGAACACCCTCCCGCTGCACCTTAGAGAAGCTACCGCCCTAACTAAGTTCAGAAAGGACCTCAAGACCTGGCTCTTCGGTTGAACTGCAACCCTCAGCGCCTTGAGACCCTTACGGGTGAATAGCCGCGCTTTACAAGAACCCGATAGATAGATACAGGTTTTTATAGCGATGTTACCACCAGGCGTGTATAAATGTGCATTTATTTGAGTAAAGGCTCATGGGAGCCCCTACATGCACATCAAAGTAATCCTTTCTTACTTTTACAACAGAGTTTATTTTTATTTTTTTTAAAACTTCTTTTTTTTTTAAAACTTCTTTTTTTTTTTATTAACATTTTTAAAAAAATATATATTTTTTTTTGTTTACACATTTTGTTGTTGAGTTCTCATCAGCTATATAAAATAATGGTATAGTGGGAATCTGCTGAGTTTGATAAAAAAAAAAACACCACCAAAAAAAATATATGTGCGGGTTTCTCACTGAAATATGACCTACACTGGGGCATAAATGTGAGCAGCATCAAAAAAACTCAAAAACAGCTCAGCACAATGGTTCAGCAGTTAGAGTTAAAAATAAAATGATGAATTTAAATTTAAAGAATAAAGTTTACTGTCCATGGAAATATCTACAAAAATGTAGCCAAATGATACCCAGCAGCATAAAAAAAGTTAGTAACGATGAGGTTGAAAAAAGACAGAAGTCCATCAAGTTCAACCTATACAAATCTAATATACTTAAAAAAAAAGCTCCAGTTGAGCTTAAATTAATCCCATTAAAAGGTAAACCATTTAACACAAGCAACCATATCCCTGAATTCTGTTTCTATCCAGAAATGTATCCTAACTATTTTTAAATATATCTAAGGTATTGGCATTCACTACCTCCTTTGGTAATGAGTTCCACAATTGTATTGCTCTTACAGTGAAAAATGTTTCAGTTGCAGGAGATTTAATCTTCTTTCTTCCAGCCTTACAATAAATTGTGACCTCTTGTCACAAACCATTTTCTTAGAATAAACAGAGCTTCTGCCATCTCTATATATGGGCCTTGAATACATTTATATAAAGTAATCATGTCACCTCTCAAGTGCCTTTTTTTCTATAGAAAACGGACCCTTTTTGGCTAACCTCTCCTCATAGCTTAAATTCTCAATTCCCCTTATTAGCTTTGTGGCCCTTCTCTAAACTTTTTCTAAGTCTGCAATGTCTTTTTTTGAGATTGGTCCTCAGAACTGCACTTTCATCAATGGCACTTTTAATACATGCTAGTATCTTATTAGCCTTAGAAGCCGCTGCCCTGCATTGTGCACCCATCTTTAGCTTATTATCTATTACTACTCCCAAATCCCTTTCCTCCTCTGTTTGGCTAAGTCTAGTCCCATTTAAATAATAGGTTGCCAGCTTATTTTTCTTCCAAAATGTAGAACCTTGTATTTTCCAGCATTGCATCTAATTTTCCATTTACCTGCTTATACTTAGAATTTTTTCAGATCCCCTTGTAACAGAAGTTCATTCTACTCTGACCCAATGACCTTACACAACTTTGTATCATCTGCAAAAATAGAGTTGTTGCTATTTAATCCTTGCTCCAGGTCATTAATAAAAATATTAAAAACAGGTTAGTAAGCAGAGAAGCCGGACAATCAGATAGACGGCATTGTAATTCAGCCTGATAATTGTGCAAAGGACCCTTAGTGTTGAAGAGCAACTCCCGATCTTTGAGATTAGCTGAGGGAGTGTATATGAAGGGGAGAACTTTGTTTGGTGTGGGTTGCGCGTTTTGATAGATCTTACCAAACATGTTGCAGGTGCTTTCCTAACCTGATAACTCTGGCAGATCCACCACTGCACCATATGGCCTTGCTGATTGAAATGGAGGCTGACACTTGCACACCATTGATGCGGGCTGTTGGGGACACAGACCCGTTGCTGTTGCCGACCTTTGCGTTTCAGGCGACCGGCGGGAGCATAGAATCTCCTGATAAGAGACAGACAGCCACCGGATCAATTAAATATAGGTTTGTGAGACACTTTATCAGTTGTACAGTTTCACTGCACTTTCCTCGCTCCTTGGCAGTGCCGATTCAAGCTAGCATAAGTTTTGATGTAGGATGAGGGGACTGATGTATGAAAAGTGTCAACCTTCTATAGTACGTAAAATTGTTGTACTGTATATAAGATATGTTCACAGGTGCCTTTGTTTATTTACTGTTTGTTGTTCTAACACTTTTATTTTGCAATAATGGTTCTACATATGCACTTATGTAAAAACAGGTATAATAAGTTGTTATCACTGTTGTACTACAAGGGAACACATTGCTAACACATTGCTGATATTACGGTCAGCTTCATTATATAAATGCTGAACATTGCTTTACTGACGTTGATGGCGCTCAGGCTGATCATACATCTCAGAGCCTCGCGCGCGGCTGGCAGCCGCGGGTGGGGAGTTATACGCATAAAATGTATACATGAGCTGCCACTGCTTTTTAGTTACTATAGGAATCTGTCTATCTTAGCATCAAACCCCCAGCTACATTTAAAATCTTGCCCTCTCCACATCATTAGTCATACGGTTGTGATATTGCAGGTTATAATCACTTTGTCCCCTGATTCCAGAACACAATCTTGCTTTTTAATATAGGCACATTCCCCCCCATAGCCCTCTGTGATAATTTCCCCACGAGGTCCTGTCAGATATAACCCCAGTCATGTCTATACATCATCGTAGTCCAATCATCCTTGCTAATAATACATTTTATGCAGCTTTATTACTAAATGAGTTAGTTATACTCTTATGTAGATACAACCTCTCCATTTGTATTTCTCTACATATACTTAATATTACCTCAAGTCACATAATACCCATAAACTAAAGGTCCAAGAGAGATATGTACCAATCTATAAAGGGGAGAAAATCATGAGGACTTTGATCTAGAAGGTACATATTAAGGTTGTAATGTTGATGTGATATGTAGATTGTACCGTACATTATATGAATGTAAACTTTGTTGTTCTCAATAAAAATTATAAATATAAACAAATATTAAAAACAACAGGGCCTAGTACTGATCCCTGGGGGACTCCACTTATTACCTTTGTCCAATCTGAGTATGATCCATTTACTACTACTACTTGTTGCTCCCTGTCTTTTATCTAGTTATTTATCCCTGAGCTAACATTTTCAGCTATTCACACTCCCTTAATTTTGTACATTAATCTCATGTGGCACTGTATTGAAAGCCTTTGCAAAATCCAAGTATATCACATCAACTGATTCCCCTTTCCTTATAGAATCTAATTACTCAACATATTCCCTTATAATCCCTTCAAGTATCTTCCCCACTATTGATGTCAGATTAACTGGTCTATATCTTCCTCTATAGTAGAGGCTTGTCTATAACAATGCTAAATTCCCGTAACCCTTTTGTGTATTCAATCTGGGCCTGAGCACTTAGATGACAACTTACCTGGCACAATACATATAGTAATTAGTGGTGTGATTCATTTTTTACTGCCTTAGGCACTGGGAAATCTGCTGCCCCTGAATGCCCCCCAAGAATTTTATCTCCAATTAGCCTTATATATTTCTCACAACCGGAAGCTACAATCATAGAGGAGCCATGTACCCACTAGACAACCAGGGCTCATTGGTTTGTAATACAATTATAAAGTAAAACATTTGCTGTGTTTAGGAGGGGGGAGGACATCATGTCATATAATAAGTTATCACAATGTGTTGCCCTTAATAAATGCTCGCCTAGAACAAGATATACCCCTGAAAGTAAAGGCCTGTGTGGCTGTTTGTGATTCCTGATGTTTCTGATTAAAGTGCATTTTGTAATCTCATGAGGCACTTGATCCTGAACAGATGATGACAGAGAGGCTTTGCAACTTCTGCACAAACCGCAGCATCTAATCAATAACCTCTTCATTTGTCTGAGGCAAAAGTTGTTCACGGGAAACCAGACTGTCTGCACTGTAATTAATGTTAGTTTTGTGCTCCAGAAATGTCTTTTTCTTGGTGTGCGTGTCTATCCCACCTTTCTATACATTCTACTGGGTAATTTTTTTTTCTCTTTAACCCCTATAGGCACACCCCCACTGAAATCTCACACTTAAGATTATGATTATAAAGTATTATGTAAAAATGGAGCAGATCTCTATATTTCTTAACCCTTTCCATCCACTACTTAATCTTGGACACCTACTTTTATAAATTATGAAAAATCCATGTATTATCTTGAACTATTCAGAAAAACACTTTTAAGTGCATAGGAAAATGTATGGATGTGTGTCATTTCATAATGTGCTTTACCAGCAAACTGTGTGCTAAGTCATTTCCACAGCATAATGGGATTATTTTGCAAACCCAAAACATTGTTGACCTGTTTCTAATATTACTGACTATAATATTTCTTGCACTGTCTAATACCAGAGTGGGATTATTTATCGTTTTAAGCTTATTGCAGATCTTCCATCTTTTGCTTTCTATTTACTTATTTAATGCTGTAATAACCTTTATTTTTTTTTGTTTTATGCAGGAAGGAGCTTGAACGTGTTAAAGGTAATAATCACTTTTTATTGATTTGCTTATGACAATATAGACAACATTTGCATACCTATATATATGTGTGTGTGTGTGTGTGTGTACGATTTCTGGTTTCTACCTGCAGTCAAAATCTGTTTGTGTATGTATGTATATCTACCGCTGTCAAATTTTTGCATATGATTATACATTGAACTATTATTTTATAGTTGTGTTTGAATTGTGTGATTCTTGTGAATCCAGTCCATATTTTACATTGAATCAGTACCCAGAATTCAAAGTCATATAAAAATCCTATGAACTAAGTATTTATTTCCTTTTTTTTTTTTTTCTTCTGTTGACACTACTTTTTGTATCTTATTATGATTTTCTGTATTGTATCTGTTTCTCAATATTTATAACTTGTATATGAGGTTTTTTAATCACTAGGGAAACATTAACTCCCTCCTTCAAACTGTAATGTCAAGGTCAGTTTTATAAACTAATTATACAAAGTCCCTAAGCTGAGCATGTGGGTTTCTTAAAGTAGGGCAATTCGTTATATATATATATTGTGTTAGTATATACAGGTAGCCCTCAGTTTACGCCAGGGTTAGGTTCCAGAAGGAATGGTTGTAAATCGAAACCGTTGTAAATTGAAACCCAGTTTATAATGTAAGTCAATGGGAAGTGAGGGAGATAGGTTCCAGGCCCCTCTCAAAATTGTCATAAGTAACACCTAATACATTATTTTTAAAGCTTTGGAATGAAGACTTTAAATGCTAAACAGCAATATAAACCTAATAAAATAATCACACAACACAGAATATATAATTAAACTAAGATAAATGAACAAAAACATTTGCTAAACAGCATTATAAACCTAATAAAATAATCACACAACACACACTTCACTTGCATTTTTTTGCAAACAGTTCTTTCTATGCATTCCAATCTGGACTAATTTATAGACAGGAAGATCTTGTTCCTGAAATCTGCTCGATAGCTCGGGTCTGGTTAAACTGATTAATTTCATCTTGCTTGGCTTTGCTGCAACACAAGCGGACAGCTCCACCTACTGGCTATTTTAATAAATGCACTGCTTCTCAATGCTTTTCAATAGCAGTCACATGACTGGGAAAAAAGGTTGTTATTCTGAAATGGTGTAAATTGAACCGTTGTAAAACGAGGGCCACCTGTATATGTATATATAGTGTGTGTGTATGTGTATATATGTATATATACTTGGGGAGTTCCCACACTTTTTTTTATTTTTTTAGCACTTGACCCCTGGAGATATGTGTCTCCAATTTTAATGTGAATATGATTGTGCACGAGTTGCTAATTTTTAAAAAGTGATGAGCTTATAGGTGCATAAAGGAAATGCAACAATTTTCAAGGTAATTTTAGAATTGTTGAATGATTCATTTGAGTGCCAAACAAGACTGAATTTTCAATCGACAGGGATGTATCGTAAATGTTTCTAAAATTACCTGTTAATTTCTAGTGATGTATACAGACCTTACCAATCATATTCTTGTTTGTGAATAAATGTATACAATTGCCTACAAATGCTATTTACCATTTAATATGACATGTAAAGATTTGTTTTGTTCTCCTTTCTGTTTCTTTCCCTTTGATTCTGATCTTTGGCAGTTCCATCTAGTCATTCAAAAAGTTATAATATATAAAATATTGCAGACAAAAGGAAAAAAAAGTAAAGTGATCCTTACCGGTATTTACCTTTTTGTTTTATTATTCATGAAATACAAGTGTTTTCAAGGCTTTATGAATGATAAAAAGGCAACTACTGGTAATGAGAACTTTTTTTAAAGGGACACTGAACCCAATTTTTTTATTTTGTGATTCAGATAGAGCATGCAATTTTAAGCCACTTTCTAATTTACTCCTATTATCAATTTTTCTTTGTTCACTTGCTATCTTTTTTTGAAAAATAAGGCATCTAAGCTTTTTTTTGTTCAGACTCTGGACAGCACTTTTTTATTGGTGGATGAATTTATCCACCAATCAGCAAGAACAACCCAGGTTGTTCACCAAAAATGGGCCGGCTTCTAAACTTACATTCTTGCATTTCAAATAAAGATACCAAGAGAATGAAGAAAATTTGATAAAAAGGAGTAAATTAGAAAGTTGCTTAAAATGTCATGCTCTATCTGAATCACAAAAGAAAAAAAATTGGTTCAGTGTCTCTTTAAAGTGATGGTAAATTTCAGACTATAAGAATGCTTTAATTAAAAATATATTAGCTTACAAGTAAAACCACATTATTATTTTTTTGAAGTGTGTGTGTGTGTGTGTATATATATATATATATATATATATATATATATATATATATATATATATATATATATATATATATATATAAAGATTTATAACCCAAAATTGTTATTTTCTGTTACTCCGCCCCCCTTCATTTTCTCTTTTGGCTGGGCTGTGTTGTATAGAGCAATTTAACTCTCTACATAGGCTTTCTAAAGGCTTTAAAGGGGCTGGACTTCAAGATTGTCAAATGACACACATGTTGATTGGATGTTCACTGGATTTGTCATTTAAAAAAAAAAAAAAAAAGTTCATCCAATTGGTCCAGCATAACATTGCAAAAGAAGCATTACTATATGAATTAATTTAACCCTTTCACAGATTAATTAAAAACAAAAAAGGTATTCATATACTTTTTAATAGCAAAGATTACATATATGACATTTGATTAGTTAAGCGTTTACCATCACTTTAAATGGACACTAAAAATCTTGTTATTGTAAGACATTTCGGTTTTGCCATAGAATCAGACAAGTTAAACATTTTCAAAACAAAGGAAAACGTTGTTGTTTGCTATTGTTTTTTTCAGTAGCTCAACTCCACACACTGCTTGCCTTATTTGAATCAGGACTTGCTACTGGAGTAGATCAGGCTAGCTACTGTGATTATGTTATCAAAAATGTAATTGTTTTACAGTTCCTAATCTGATAACTTCTGCTAAAGCAAGTTAGGGGCATTTAAATGGCAGGGTTTGCCTTGAGAAGCCTGCAGTGTGCATTTCCAGCTCTGAGACTTTGAAACGGTAAAACTACATGAAAAGGGGCAAAATAAATATCACATATATTTATTTTACTGTGCAAATTTTAAAAATATTATAATATAATCTCAAACTGTTTGTTGTCCCTTTTTAAACCTACACGAGCATTTACTCTACCAATTTCCCAAAATTTTAGTAGCAAAAGAAATACAACTTTTTTTTTTCATCCTAATATTAGATCTTTATTGAGATTTTTGCAGAGGATAGCCTTAAAATAGATACAAAACAATTCAGACATACTCATCAACAATGCATATGGGGATGATATGTTGTAATTCTGGAAAGAGATTAGTATATTGTAATGTGCAATAGGATCTTAAAGGTTAAAAAAATGATTAGGTATTAAAAGCTGATCCTACTTTAACACTTATATTCAAACTGAGAAAAGTAATTCAAAGAGGACTAAATGATTAGTTAGATCTACAAACGTGCTCAAAAAAGGTTACAAAATCTTACTGTTGGTGGTAATTAGGGATGGGCGAACGTGCTGAAAATGCAATTTGCTTGGTAGAACGAATAGTCCTGTGGACATTTTGTTTTGGATAATTGAATGTTATTTCCATTTTCAAAGTTTACTTTCATTTTCGAATGTTCATAATTTATATTGAATATCCACATTCAAAAATTTTGAATGTAACATTCGATAAATACGGTTCAGAATTTCAATAGTTCATGTGGTAGGGGGAATTTAGTAAATTGATACAAAATAGATACAAATATATTGATTACAATTTTTCTATTTGAATTTTAAAGAGAGCATTTGAAATATGATTACAATTATAAAAATTAGAAATGTTCTAATTTGACTATTGCAAAATTATATTTGAAAATTTCATTTTTTAAATGTTGGCAAAACATTTCCCCATCTCTAGTGGTAATACATTCGTAATGATGTAGAGAGCCTCTCATTTGTTCATGAAAAAAAACTACTATAAATAATCCATCCAATACTTTTCTTTTGGGTTCGTTCATAAATTCTTGTTTAATTTAAAAAAAAAAAAAACTGTCAAAAGAAAGCAACAACCCTAACATATGCCAATCTATAGGATGGTTTGAACATATCAGTATTTACCATTTATAGATCAATTTGTTTATGCTATGTTCAGGTTCAGAACTGGATTTTAAAATGGGATGGCTGAAAATAAACAATTTTGGCATGACCTATCAATACATCTTTGATCATAGTTAGGCCTAAAAAATGGTAAAGAGGACTTGGATCCTTCATAAATCTACAGCAATTATCATTCTACACATGCAATGAGCTTCCATTGTAAATACTTTAGAAAAGTGTATACTGATTAGCCAGTGTTTGTTACAACATAATTGCAGTAGAGAAGATGTTATACATTTATTCTTAAGATTCACACACAAAAAAGATAGAGATACAGAGGTCAATTTAATAGATTGATCAAAAGTACTATTTTCTTCTATAAGATACGACGAGTCCACGGATTCATCCTTTACTTGTGGGATATTATCCTCCTAACAGGAAGTGGCAAAGAGCACCACAGCAGAGCTGTCTATATAGCTCCTCCCTTGACTCCACCCCCCAGTCATTCTCTTTGCCTACTCTAAGTAATAGGAAGGGTAAAGTGAAAGAGGTGATAAAATACATAATTCCGTTTTCCTTGCTTGCATCTCAGACCACTGCAACTGTGCATGCTCAGACAGTGGCATGGGGATTATGCAAATTTATCTCCTCAGATAAATCTGGATCAAGAGACCAGAGACTCTCTTCTTTGGTGGTTGTCACAGGATCATCTGTCCCAGGGAATGTGTTTCCGCAGGCCAGCATGGGTCATAGTGATGACGGACGCCAGCCTCTTGGGCTAGGGTGCAGTCTGGAATTCCCTGAAGGCTCAGGGTGTGTGGACTCAGGAGGAGGCCCTACTTCCAATAAATATTCTAGAACTAAGAGCGATATTCAACGCGCTTCAGGCGTGGCCTCAGCTGGCTACGGACAAATTCATAAGATTCCAGTCGGACAATATCACGACTGTAGCATATATCAATCATCAAGGGGGAACAAAGAGTTCTCTAGCGATGATAGAGGTTTCCAAAATAATTCGATGGGCAGAGACTCACTCTTGCCATCTATCAGCAATCTATATCCCAGGAGTGGAGAACTGGGAAGCGGATTTTCTGAGTCGTCAGACTTTTCATCCGGGGAAGTGGGAGCTCCATCCGGAGGTGTTTGCACAATTGATTCATCAATGGGGCACACCAGAATTGGATCTGATGGCATCTCGTCAGAATGCCAAACTTCCTTGTTACGGGTCCAGATCAAGGGATCCTCAAGCAGTACTGATAGATGCTCTAGCAGTACCGTGGTCGTTCAACCTGGCTTATGCGTTTCCTCCTTTTCCTCTCCTTCCTCGTCTGATTGCCAGAATCAAACAGGAGAGGGCTTCAGTAATCTTGATAGCGCCTGCGTGGCCACGCAGGACTTGGTATGCAGATCTGGTGGAAATGTCATCTCTGCCACCATGGAAACTGCCACTGAGACAGGACCTTCTCATTCAGGGTCCGTTCCAACATCCAAATCTAGTTTCTCTGCGGCTGACTGCCTGGAGATTGAACGCTTGATTTTATCTAAGCGGGAATTCTCTGAGTCGGTCATTGATACCTTGATTCAGGCTCGAAAGCCTGTCACTAGGAAAATTTATCATAAGATATGGCGTAAATATCTTTATTGGTGCAAATCCAAAGGCTACTCATGGAGTAAGATCAGGATTCCTAGGATTTTGTCCTTTCTCCAAGAAGGATTGGAGAAGGAGTTATCAGCTAGTTCCTTAAAGGGACAGATTTCTGCTTTGTCAATCTTACTACACAAGCGTCTGGCAGATATCCCAGACGTTCAGTCATTTTGTCAGGCTTTGATTAGAATTAAGCCTATGTTTAAACCTGTTGCTCCGCCATGGAGTTTGAATTTAGTTTTAAATGTTCAAGGGGTTCCGTTTGAACCCATGCATTCCATAGATATTAAACTTCTATCTTGGAAAGTTCTGTTTTTAGTAGCTATTTCTTCTGCTCGAAGAGTTTCTGAGCTATCTGCGTTACAATTTGACTCGCCTTATCTTATATTCCATTCTGATAAGGTGGTTTGGCTTACTAAACTAAACTGGATTCCTTCCTAAGGTTGTTTCAAATAAGAATATTAATCATGAAATTGTTGTTCCTTCTCTGTGTCCTAACCCTTCTTCTAAGAAGGAGCGTCTGTTACATAACATGGACGTGGTTCGTGCCTTGAAGTTTTACTTGCAAGCGACCAAGGATTTCCGTCAAACATCTTCTCTGTTTGTTGTCTATTCTGGAAAGCGTAGAGGTCAAAAAGCTACGGCTACCTCTCTTTTTGGCTGAAAAGCATCATCCGTTTGGCATACGAGACTGCTGGACAGCAGCCTCCTGAAAAAATTACAGCTCATTCTACTAGAGCGGTGGCTTCCACATGGGCTTTTAAAAACGATGCTTCTGTTGAACAGATTTGTAAGGCTGCGACTTGGTCTTCCCTTCATACCTTTTCCAAATTTTACTAATTTGATACTTTTGCTTCTTCTGAGGCTATTTTTGGGAGAAAAGTTCTTCAAGCAGTGGTGCCTTCTGTTTAGGTATCTGTCTTGTCCCTCCCGTTCATCCGTGTCCTGTAGCTTTGGTATTGTATCCCACAAGTAAAGGATGAATCCATGGACTCGTCGTATCTTATAGAAGAAAAGGAAATGTATGCTTACCTGATAAATTGATTTCTTCTATGATACGACGAGTCCACGGCCCGCCCTGTCAATTTAAGACAGATTATATTTTTTGGTTTAAAACTTCAGTCACCTCTGCACCTTTTAGTTTCTCCTTTTTCTTCCTATACCTTCGGTCGAATGACTGGGGGGTGGAGTCAAGGGAGGAGCTATATAGACAGCTCTGCTGTGGTGCTCTTTGCCACTTCCTGTTAGCAGGAGGATAATATCCCACAAGTAAAGGATGAATCTGTGGACTCATCGTATCATAGAAGAAATCAATTTATCAGGTAAGCATAAATTTCCTTTTTACAACTAAAATTTTATTGAGAAAACAAACTTGCCACAACTTTGCAATTTAACAATTCAGAATTCCAAGAGATTTGTGCCCCTCCCCATCATATTTGCAAGTTATTCTCATTGTAATCAATAGAGAAGTATCTGCATACTTGTTCACCGCTTGTTGTATAGATCAAGCTCAACTGTGAAGGATGCCAGGTTCATGAAAACACATTCTAATGTTACAGAACAAAGAAATAAAAACAGCATTATTAGGAAATGAGTATTCTCGCGGCAGACATATTAGACAAAAAGATCAATTTTTAAATCTATGGGAATTATGGATTATGTATATTAAAGCACAGAACATAAGTGTTTTAGGAGAACCCCAGTCATAGAAAACAGGGTTCAGAATTTGAATATTATTAAGTTCCTGATATGGAAAGTTCTCTTGGTTGATATTGGTAAAATATTTTACCTTGTAGAGGGGTTTGTTTAAAAAAACATGTCCCCTCCTCTTTATAGTTTAGATCCGTTGCCAGTTTTATGCTTATGATAGAGCTTTCACTTTAAACTGAGATGCAAATTAGGTAATATAAGTAAATTAGAAAGTTGTTTAAAAATGTGTTTTCTATCTGAATCATGAAAGAAACATTTTGTTTAAGGGGGGGAGCAGGGGGGCCACAGAAGTTAGAACATTCCATGCCATCCTAACCTCATTAAGGCACAGTGTTTTCACGTTGTCTTAAGGATTAAATTATATAATAAGAAAGATCCTAGTGTTACAGTTTAGGCATTGCATATTCCGTCATTTCTCTTTTTATGTTTTGTTTGTTATATGAAAAAGTGATAGAAAAATGTTTTTAAAAAAAGCACAAATATTCCTCTTAAATAAGGGACTAAAGAGTCTATATGAATTAATTGCTGTAGGTGAAAAATTCCAACCACACCAATGCCATGGAACATCCACGACTAGCATCTCATGTTAATAAAATTGACATTTTACAGGTTTTCAAGCATGTTTGCAAAGTTGATTCTGCTGTAATAATGTAATGTAATAAAGTGCTGTGTAATGGTCACCTCTCACAGCTATAGATGTTAAAGGACCAGTTCACTCAGGAGATGTAATTGTTTAGCAACAATAATGCTATATTAATAAGTGAAGTAGAATCTAAAACATAAATATTGTAATAAGGATTTTTTTTTATTTTTTTTTACCCTTTTCCCTTGCTTATTTTCCCTTCTACCTAGGCTGACCATATTGCCGCTTTAAGAAGGAACACATATGAAAAATACATATGTGAGGGTTCTTATACAAAACCATTTCTTAAAACAGCCCTGACATATGTATTTTTCATATGTGTCCCTTTTTAAAGCGGCAATATGGTCAGCCTACTTCTACCAGACAACGCTGGAACGCCCTGATGAAAGGGCTGTACTTGAAAACTTCATTACCCTGCCCCATAGCCAATCAAGTTGCGTTATGCAATTATATGCAAAGTTCGCAAATTTAGCACTAGGCATGCATACTCTTCATCTAATGTGAGCACTGAAGGCCGCTGTGTTTATGCTCTCTGACCGGATCGCTCTGTAAGGGGGGCTTAAACAGTTTGTTAGTTATACCTATACACACATCTGTAAATGTTATTATTCAAAGCAACCACTGGCCGAATATGAGTTGCTTTGAAATATAACATTTACAGACATGTATTTGTATTAAAAACAAATAATATCAAAGTGTCTGTACTCAGATCTATAAGGCACTTTACGTTTGTGTCATACGCAAGGTATCCATTAACTAAATAAGGCAGGTACTCTATCACCCTCTCTAGGGAGACTCTCCTTCAATGTGGCTATACAGGTCTTTCTGCTCTCAGCTCACACCTACCCTGACCCCGGCCGGCCCGAGCTCTCTTCATCCTGTGAGTACTGAAGGCTGTTATGTTTATGCGCTCTGACCGGAATGTTCTCTAAGGCCGCCGTATCCATTGTGTAACATACATATACACACATCGGTAAATGCTATTATTCAAAGAAACCACTGGCAGAATATTGTTTGCTTTGAATAATAACATTTACCGATATGTGTATATGTATATAACACAATGGATACGGCCGCCTTAGAAAACAATCCGGTCAGAGCGCATTAAACATAACAGCCTTCAGTACTCATAAAATCAAGAGAGCTCAGTGCGCTGAGACTGTTAGCAGCAAGACCAGAGCGGGTCAGGGTAGGTGTGAGCTGAGAGAGCAGAAAGACCTGTATAGCCAAGTGTGCCGTGCACCGCGTCATCGTGGGGGCTGGAGCATGCGCCCTGCGAAGAAGGGAGCACAACCACAGTGGCCGCACGTCTAGAAATGATTTCAGTGGGTATATGTAATACAAAAGACAAGCGGCTATTTCAAAAAATTATTTACAAAGTAAGAAAACGATCTGTAATGATTGATCAGCAGTAATGTATTTAATTTAGACAGTTATTTTGTTTAAAATTTGTCATTCTGAGTAAACTGTCCCTTTAATGGAAGGAGCCCCTCTAATGTATCTATAGAAAATAAAGGTGATGTGGTGCTCTATGAATTTAAAACACTTTCTTAAAGATGCATGAAACCCAATTTTTTTAATTTATTTTTTATGATTCAGATAGAGCTTGATATTTTAAATAGCTTTCCAATATACTTCTATTATCTAATTTGTTTTGTTCTCTTTGTTGTAAAGGATAACTAGGTAGGCTCATTTGCTGCTGATTGGTTGCCGCACATATATGCTTCATGTTATTGGCTCAACCAGTGCGTTAATTAGCTCCCAGTAGTGCATTACTGCTTCTTCAACAAAAGATACTAAGAGAGTGAAGCAAATTATATCCTGAAATAAATTTGGGGTTTCATTTCCCTTTTAGGTTAAAGGGACACTCAAGTCAAAATAAACTTTTATAAATCAGAGCATGAAGTTTTAAGACACTTTCCAATTTACTTCCATTATCAATTATTGCAGTCTTTTTATATTAACACTTTCTGGGGAACAAGATCCTACTGAGCATGTGCACAAGCACACAGGGTATACGTATACTAGCCTTTAATTGGCTGATGTCTGTCACATGATACAGGTGGGCGGAAAATGGGAGAAAAAATAAGTTTGCCAGAAGAAAATCTACTTCTTATTTAAAAATTAGAGTTAAGTGTTATTACATTGTTTTTTTTATTATGCACATTTTAATTATGCAACTCTACTGCATTGAGTGGTCCTTTAACAGAGAGGCTCCTCGGTTACCAAACAAGCATCTATGGGTATATTGCTGTTTATCTGGCTATGCAGGATTTTGGATGTGAAGGACAGACATGTATATTTACAATATAATGCTAAATAAAAAGGTTTTGTGTGATCTCTTTTAAATGTTTGTATAATTGTGAAGACCATAGAAAATCCCATGTAATTTGAAGAAGATTAATTCTGTAAATCTGTTCTTTTTTTTTTTTTGGTTCTTGAACAGTTTGGTCCATAAGTATTTGGACATTGATAAAGTCATAGTTACTTTAGCTGGTAGAAAAAAATACAAAGGAAAAAAAAAGAAGATGGTGTTTTTCTTTAGACCATGTAATTTTGGAATTAGCAGCAAATTAGAATATATAACTATATAACTATAATGGCCCTTTAAAGGAGTTTAAACTGGTTACCACGTATAACTTTTGTTTGTACAAGGCCTGTATCATAAACACTTCCCTAGTGCCCTCCGTAAATGAGGATCACGTTTGATTGGTGCATCTCCTCCTCAGACAGTTCCCATATCATTGCTTTGGATATGGCTCTATGTGTTGTTTTTGTAATATTCATTTTTGTCTGTAATCTCTTTCTCCTCGATTTCTTTGTTTGACCACCCACTCTTCCTATGTCTCTTTCGCATGCTACCATTTCTTGGTCTTTTTCCTGTGTTTCTTGAGGTCGGTTCTTTCTTTATATATTTATATATCTATGTTTTATATTTATGTTTAATAGTGAAGTCGTCAGACATCCTGTCCCCGTGCTTTTTTAATCTTGTACATTTAGGCAATATGAAAGGGAGAAATATTTTAAGAGTACTTTTTCCTATTGCTCAAACGGACATAAAAGTCAAAATTTCATGGTTCAGATATAACATGATTTTAAGAGACTTTAAAAAGCACTTTCTGTTATCAAATGTATTTGGTTCTCTTGTTATACTTTTTTGAAAAAACCTACCTAGATAGGCTCAGAAGCAGCAATGCACTACTGGGAGCTAGCTGGTATCTACACACATATGACTCGGTCATTGGCTCACCAGATGTATTTGGTTAACTCCTAGTTGCTGCACTGCACTGCAGTATGTATTTAACCCCTTTATAGGTCTTAAAGTGACAGTCTAGTCAAAATGAAACTTTCATGATTTAGATAGGGCATGCAATTTTATACAACTTTCCAATTTTCTCTGTTCTTGTGGTATTCTTTTTGAAAGCTAAACCTAGGTAGGTTCATATGCTAAATTCTAAGCCCTGGAAGGTTTTATACAACTTTCCAATTTTCTCTGTTCTTTTGGTATTCTTTTTGAAAGCTAAACCTAGGTAGGTTCATATGCTAAATTCTAAGCCCTGGAAGGTTGTCTCTTATCTGAATGCATTTGACAATGCATTTTGACAATTTTTCACAGCTAGACCGCGCTAGTTCGCGTGTGCTATATAGATAGCCTTGTGCTCACTGCTGTGGAGTTATTTATGAGTCAGTCGCAAACAGCCCTGAATTAAGAGGGCAGTCTGCAGAGGCTTAGATACAAGGTAATCACAGAGGTGAAAAGTATATTAATAATAACCATGTTGGTTATGCAAAATTGTGGTATAGGTAATAAAGGGTTTCTGGAGTAGACTGTCCCTTTAAACACACAATTATATACAAGTAATAGGGCAATAATCAAATGCTCTAATATATTAGAGCATTTTATTTTTCCACTTTTCTGCCCTTTTTGTAGAGGAAATCAAAGCTTAGAAAAAAAGTAATTTAATTAATTACTGATTTTTTTTTTGATAATAATTTTTATTGAGGTTCAGAATGAGGCATACATGAAATATGAAAAGACAGAACACAATGATAATGAAATACAGGGAGAACATAGCGCAATTCTGTACCACAACATAGTAAATTACCAAAAAGTAAGTTTTAGAGCAAAGTATACATGTTAAATGCCTAATATTCTGTGTGCTCCCTAATTGACATGAGAGGCCACTCTTGGACCTCAGTTACAAGCTCACATTCATGGGCAGGGGGCTATTTCTAATGGAGAGACCACTTTTGGATCTCTAGATGCAAACCTCTTTTTTCTTTTTCTTTTCATGTTACGTTTGATAAATAGTGATCTTTGAAATGTATAACTTATAACTGCAGAACAGACAAACAGAAGTAAATAAGGCATAGATATTCAGGATATGAAAGGGGATATTTGATAACGCTATGCGTATTAAAGATATAGGATGTATTCGCATTACTGGAGATCCCTGCTGTTACATGGGCGGAGAAGGGAGATCAAGCTATAGATTACAAACTAACGCTCGGGCTTCCCAGGCCATATGGAATGCTATGGTTTCCCAGGAGTTGAGGTGCCATTAGGATTTCGCTCAAGGCAAATAACATATTAACAAGGGCCTCAAACTGAGTAATATGATTGAACAGTATAAGAGTGACCAAATGCATACTCAGCCAGTGGTATCGCAAAATCAGGGTTTGGATTACTGAATATAACTATGGCTATATGGGATCTAGCTGCAATATTAACTCTCTCGTTCCCCACAATACACTCTCCCTTGTGTCAAACGGAACATACTTGCTAAATGCTTTTAGATTGTCACACAAGCAGGTCCAGCCTGCATTTGAAGCCACGACTATGTAAGAGAGAGTGTACTGCCTGACCCAGAGGAGTCCATACCATCCAAAATACCATTCAGATATCTTACTAAAGTTTAGGCTGAGCGCACTTAGAAACAAATAAAAAATTGTGGTGAGTGCATATAGTGATTATAATAAAGAGTTGGGGACTTAAAGCAAAGGGATGGGGACATGGGCAAAATACACTAAACTTCTAGGGCCACTTATCACTATATCAGGCTCTAAGATGTCATAGAAAGGCAAATGGTACAGTGAGCTGTTAACATAACCCATCATGCAAAAACTAACATGAGATCCATCATCTTTTCAAAGCTCAATTCACATACATGCTTAACATAATAAAAATAACAGGAAAAAAGAGAAAAACAAAGCAATAAAGCAACAGCTTCCATGCTGCAGTTCAAGGGTAACATCTGCTAAATCCAAACACTGATATAATTTCAGGAGACTGTAACATATGTGAAAAAGAAGAAACAGTGAAGTAACGGTCTCCATGCTGCAATTAAAGGGTAACAGCTACATAAACCTAACATCTATGCATTTTCAGGAGACTGTAACATGTGCCATGGGGTGAAAATCATGCTTGCAAATAATTAAAGCATCGCAAATAAGTGCTGTCATATCTTATCTAAAAGAGTCATCAGTTTTAGCTGCAATAGACCTCAGGCTATATTAAATAAGTAGCATTTGCAATCCTCTATGTGAATTCCTATAGCATATTGAAGTAGCAGCTCACAGTCATGTTATCTCCATGCACTCCTCACCATGTCCCCTTTCATGATGCCAACGTCTGTAAATACAATTACTTTAGCCGTCCTCAGATAAAAAGGCCACAGGCTGTACCAGAGGATAACACTCGCCATCCCCTGCACCAATTAATGTCCCACGCTACAGTAGTAAGCACAGCCATATTACCTCCCAGTCAATCAGCCTCCTGGGTCCCAGACTGTGAACGAGTAAAACCGCAGCCACAATGGAAGCCCACATGAATTCACAGCGGACGCGGGTGGGGAGATGACAAGCAGTGCCGAATGTGAATAGTCCGAATATAACGCTCTGGACTGATGAGTGATGCACCGCTTATCCTCTCTGCTCAGCGACTCCACCGCCCACAGTTCTGTAGCTGCGGTGGGATAACCTGGGAGGAAGACAGTAGACCGGCTCACCCCCAACTCTGAATCGCCTTGTATCGGCTTCTTTTCTTTATTTCCAGCTCCTGCTGGTATGTTTAGGGCAGAGTGCTGACGCTGGGGCCCCAAAGCGCCATCACCTCCACTCCTCGCAATTAGAGGTGCCGGTTGGGAGAGTTCACTCAGAGAGCCACTATGTCTGTTCCTGGGTGCTATGCCAAGCTGAGCTTCTAGGGCGGCATACTAGACAGTAAACAAGTTCCACAGGTCCTCCCAGAAATTTAGAGGGGTCTCCATAGAAAAGGCTCATGAGTATCCACTACGCAAATAAAGAAAGCTCTGCCTGTTCACAATAGATATTGCGCTGATACACTTCAATGATAGATTAAGCTGCAGTGTCGTGTGAGGTAGCACTGCTCCTTAACGACAGGCCCATATAGGGTACCCGCCGGGGGGTCTAGGTGATGGTACCAATCCTCAACTGGAATAGGGAGCCCGGTTAGATTTGCAAGATCTCGTAGCCACGAGGTTGAAAAGATGGCCGCCACTTGTTTAGAGTCAGGATACAGCTCCGGTCCTAGCTTGGGGATAGAACACCAAACAGTAGATATAGCCTACACCAGCTGCTGACTAAAGATCCAGGGTGTATTCCAAGGTTTTTTTAGGGTTCAACTCTGCGATAAGCAATATATAAAGTTAGATAAATCTTGATCAGGACCAGAGCAACAGGATTATGCGACCATTCTTGTGCATGCCGGACTCCGCCCCCCAATTAATTACTGATTTGACTTCTACATTTTGAATTCCCCAATTAAGTTTTTATTGTTTCAGATTATATTTTGTTTGATTGTTTCATTCTTTTATGATAACCTTGTTACAGGAATAAGTAGCTGATGTTTTTATTCTTGGTGACAATGTCTTTCAGATCATTTAGAGCCATAAAGCTTTCCTTGGTTACCAGGGTCACTTTGTCATTTCTTGTTACCATTGTGATTTTAAGCATCTAGTATTTCTTGATCGTGGACAGTGGTCTGATTATTACAAAACTAGGTCAGTAGCTTTTCAACGGCTATAGTATTTACCCTTAGAGCACATGTAAACAGTTTATTACAAGGCTTCTTTTATTTATCCCCAAAGATAAGCTCACGAGGCTGTATATAAATTGCTTTAATCATTTGCAAAGACCACATCATGAGTAGAATGCATTGTGCGCATTCATTTATAAATACTTTATATAGTTTAAATGTATGCACTTTACAATTATGACCAACATTTTTTAATTTTATTTTTTTAGCTTTGTGGTATGAGACAGTTTGTTTTCTTTTATAATTCAGATAGAGCAGGGGTGCCCTCACTTTTTTGTGTTGGGATCTACTTTTCAAATGACCAGCTCAACGAGATCTTCCCACTAAAAATGGGCCAGCTCCTAAGCTTACATTCCTGCTTTTTCAAATAAAGATACCAAGAGAATGAAGAAAATTTGATAAGAGGAGAAAGTGGTTTAAAATTGCATGTTCTATATCTGAATCATGAAAAAAAAAAAGTGCGTTTCATATCCCTTTAAGGTTGCATGATTTAGCAATACATGGATGTGCAAAAGCATAAAGATACAACAGATTAATCCTGACGATAAAAGTAGCACTGACTTTATTTCGGGTTAACAGGAGCAACTCCTTGTGCCGTGTTACAAAACACTGCATTCAAATTCCTGCCGATGAGCCCCTTTACTTTGCGCCGCGGGCTTGGTCTGATATGACCCAGTGAGGCTTACACAAATAAATATCAATAGCGTGCCATGCAGACCATTTCTTACCGGCTCAACACGTTCATTTGTCAGACGTCAATCAGACTTCTTCCTTTAGCATAGCACAGCAGCCTCCGCCTTTCCTTTTTCTATCGATGCTTACCCTCCTGACTATACTATACCGCCATATCCATTGAGAGAGTACTCACTTAATCATGCTTTCTCCAACATAGGTGTGTCCGGTCCACGGCGTCATCCTTACTTGTGGGATATTCTCCTCCCCAACAGGAAATGGCAAAGAGCCCAGCAAAGCTGGCCATATAGTCCCTCCTAGGCTCCGCCTACCCCAGTCATTCTCTTTGCCGTTGCACAGGCAACATCTCCACGGAGATGGCTAAGAGTTTTTTTGGTGTTTAAATGTAGTTTTATTCTTCAATCAAGAGTTTGTTATTTTAAAATAGTGCTGGTATGTACTATTTACTCTGAAACAGAAAAGAGATGAAGATTTCTGTTTGTAAGAGGAAAATGATTTTAGCAACCGTTACTAAAATCGATGGCTGTTTCCACACAGGACTGTTGAGATGAATTAACTTCAGTTGGGGGAAACAGTGAGCAGACTTTTGCTGCTTGAGGTATGACACATTTCTAACAAGACTTGGTAATGCTGGAAGCTGTCATTTTCCCTATGGGAACCGGTAAGCCATTTTCTTAGTTTAGTATAAGAATAAAGGGCTTCATTAGGGCTTAAAAAACTGGTAGACATTTTTCTGGGCTAAAACGATTACTTTACTAAGCATTTTTGGCAGATTATAACTATTAATAGTTATTATAATCTTGGGGATTGTTTTAAAAAAACGGCAGGCACTGTATTGAACACCTTTTTCACTGGGGGCCTTTTCTAGTCATAGGCAGAGCCTCATTTTCGCGCCACTAATGCGCAGTTGTTTTTGGAAAGCAAGGCATGCAGATGCATGTGTGAGGAGCTAAGAACCACTGAAAAAGCTTATAGAAGGCATCATTTGGTATCGTATTCCCCTCTGGGCTTGGTTGGGTCTCAGCAAAGCAGATACCTGGGACTGTATAGGGGTTAAATGTAAAAACGGCTCCGGTTATTTTAAGGGTTAAAGCTTTCAAATTTGGTGTGCAATACTTTTAAGGCTTTAAGATACTGTGGTGAAATTTTGGTGAATTTTGAACAATTCCTTCATACTTTTTCACATATTCAGTAATAAAGTGTGTTCAGTTTAAAATTTAAAGTGACAGTAACGGTTTTATTGTACAACGTTTTTTGTGCTTTGTTGACAAGTTTAAGCCTGTTTAACATGTCTGGACCATCAGATAACGATGTTCTATATGTATGAAAGCCAAGGTTTCTCCCCATTTAAATATATGTGATAATTGTGTCATAGTGTCCAAACAAAGTAGGGACAATAATGCCATAGATAATGATATTGCCCAAGATGATTCCTCAAATGAGGGGAGTAAGCATGGTACTGCATCATCCCCTTCTGTGTCTACACCAGTTTTGCCCACACAAGAGGCCCCTAGTACATCTAGTGCGCCAATACTTATTACCATGCAACAATTAACGGCTGTAATGGATAATTCTATTGCAAACATTTTATCCAAAATGCCTACTTATCAGAGAAAGCGCGATTGCTCTGTTTTAAACACTGAAGAGCAAGAGGACGCTGATGATAACTGTTCTGACATACCCTCACACCAATCTGAAGGGGCCAGGAGGGAGGTTTTGTCTGAGGGAGAAATTTCAGATTCAGGGAAAATTTCTCAACAAGCTGAACCTGATGTTGTAACATTTAAATTTAAATTAGAACATCTCCACGCACTACTTAAGGAGGTATTATCTACTCTGGATGATTGTGACAATTTGGTCATTCCAAAGAAATTATGTAAGATGGACAAGTTCCTAGAGGTTCCGGTGTCCCCTGATGTTTTTCCTATACCCAAGCGGGTGGCGGACATAGTAAATAAGGAGTGGGAAAGGCCCGGCATACCTTTTGTTCCTCCCCCTATATTTAAGAAATTATTTCCTATAGTCGACCCCAGAAAGGACTTATGGCAGACAGTCCCTAAGGTCGAGGGGGCGGTTTCTACTCTAAACAAACGCACTACTATTCCTATAGAAGATAGTTGTGCTTTCAGGATCCTATGGATAAAAAGTTAGAGGGTTTACTTAAAAAGATGTTTGTTCAGCAAGGTTGCCTTCTACAACCAATTTCATGCATTGTTCCTGTCACTACAGCTGCGTGTTTCTGGTTCGAAGAACTAGAAAAGTCGCTCAATAAAGAATCTTTGTATGAGGAGGTTATGGACAGAGTTCAAGCACTTAAATTGGCTAACTCTTTTATTTTAGATGCCGCTTTGCAATTAGCTAGATTAGCGGCGAATAATTCAGGGTTTGCTATCGTGGCGCGCAGAGCGCTTTGGCTAAAGTCTTGGTCAGCGGATGTGTCCTCCAAGACCAAATTGCTTAACATCCCTTTCAAGGGTAAAACACTGTTTGGCCCTGACTTGAAAGAGATTATTTCAGACATCACTGGGGGAAAGGGCCACGCCCTTCCTCAGGATAGGTCTTTTAAGGCTAAAAATAAGCCAAATTTTCGTCCCTTTCGCAGAAACGGACCAGCCTCAAATTCTACACCCTCTAAGTAAGAGGGTAATACTTCTCAAACCAAGCCAGCCTGGAGACCGATGCAAGGCTGGAACAAGGGTAAGCAGGCCAAGAAACCTGCCACTGCTACCAAAACAGCATGAAGTGTTGGCCCCCGATCCGGGACCGGATCTGGTGGGGGGCAGACTTTCTCTCTTTGCTCAGGCTTGGGCAAGAGATATTCAGGATCCTTGGGCGCTAGAAATAGTTTCTCAAGGTTATCTCCTGGAATTCAAGGAACTACCCCCAAGGGGAAGGTTCCACAGGTCTCAATTATCTTCGAACCAAATAAAAAGACAGGCATTCTTACAGTGTGTAGAAGACCTGTTAAGAATGGGTGTGATTCATCCTGTTCCATTAGGAGAACAAGGGATGGGGTTTTACTCCAACCTGTTCATAGTTCCCAAAAAAGAGGGAACATTCAGACCAATTTTAGATCTCAAGATTCTAAACAAGTTTCTAAGGGTTTCATCGTTCAAAATGGAAACCATTCGAACGATCCTTCCTACCATCCAGGAAGGTCAATTCATGACCACGGTGGATTTAAAGGATGCGTACCTACATATTCCTATCCACAAGGAACATCTTCGGTTCCTAAGGTTCGCCTTTCTGGACAAGCATTACCAGTTTGTGGCACTTCCATTCGGATTAGCCACTGCTCCAAGGATTTTCACAAAGGTACTAGGGTCCCTTCTAACGGTGCTAAGACCAAGGGGCATTGCAGTAGTACCTTACTTGGACGACATCCTGATTCAAGTGTCGTCTCTGCCAAAAGCAAGGGCTCATACGGACATTGTCCTAGCCTTTCTCAGATCTCACAGGTGGAAAGTGAACATAGAAAAAAGTTCTCTGTCCCCGTCAACAAGAGTTCCCTTCTTGGGAACAATAATAGTTTCCTTAGAAATGAAGATTTTTCTGACAGAGGCCAGAAAATCAAACTTCTAAGCTCTTGTCAGGTACTTCATTCTGTTCTTCTTCCTTCCATAGCGCAGTGCATGGAAGTAATAGGTTTGATGGTTGCAGCAATGGACATAGTTCCTTTTGCACGAATTCATCTAAGACCATTACAACTGTGCATGCTCAGACAGTGGAATGGGGATTATACAGACTTGTCTCCGACGATCCAAGTAGATCAAAGGACCAGAGATTCACTCCGTTGGTGGCTGACCCTGGACAACCTGTCACAGGGAATGAGCTTCCGCAGACCAGAGTGGGTCATTGTCACGACCGACGCCAGTCTGGTGGGCTGGGGCGCGGTCTGGGAACCCCTGAAAGCTCAGGGTCTATGGTCTCGGGAAGACTCTCTTCTCCCGATAAACATTCTGGAACTGAGAGCGATATTCAATGCTCTCAAGGCTTGGCCTCGACTAGCAAAGGCCAAATTCATAAGGTGTCAATCAGACAACATGACGACTGTTGCATATATCAACCATCAGGGGGGAACAAGGAGTTCCCTGGTGATGGAGGAGCATCCGGGGGAGTGGGAACTCCATCCGGAAATCTTTGCCCAAATAACTCAATTATGGGGCATTCCAGACATGGATCTAATGGCCTCTCGTCAGAACTTCAAGGTCCCTTGTTACGGGTCCAAATCCAGGGATCCCAAGGCGACTCTAGTGGATACAATAGTAGCACCTTGGATCTTCAACCTAGCTTATGTATTCCCACCGTTTCCTCTCATTCCCAGGCTGGTAGCCAGGATCAATCAGGAGAGGGCTTCGGTGATCTTGATAGTTCCTGCGTGGCCACACAGGACTTGGTATGCAGACCTGGTGAATATGTCATCGGCTCCACCATGGAAGCTACCTTTGAGACAGGACCTTCTTGTTCAGGGTCCATTCGAACATCCAAATCTGGTTTCCCTCCAACTGACTGCTTGGAGATTGAACGCTTGATTCTATCAAAGCGTGGGTTTTCAGATTCTGTAATAGATACTCTTATTCAGGCTAGAAAGCCTGTAACTAGAAAAATTTACCATAAAATATGGAAAAAATATATCTGTTGGTGTGAATCTAAAGGATTCCCATGGAACAAGATAAAAATTCCTAAGATTCTTTCCTTTCTACAAGAAGGTTTGGAGAAAGGATTATCTGCAAGTTCTCTGAAGGGACAGATCTCTGCTTTATCTGTTTTACTTCACAAAAGGCTGGCAGCTGTGCCAGACATTTAAGCGTTTGTTCAGGCTCTGGTTAGAATCAAGCCTGTTTACAGACCTTTGACTCCTCCCTGGAGTCTTAATCTAGTTCTTTCAGTTCTTCAAGGGGTTCCGTTTGAACCCTTACATTCCGTAGATATTAAGTTATTATCGTGGAAAGTTGCAATTTCTTCCGCTAGAAGAGTTTCTGAGTTATCTGCTCTGCAGTGTTCTCCGCCCTATCTGGTCCATGCAGATAAGGTGGTTTTGCGTACTGAGCCTGGTTTTCTTCCGAAGGTTTTTTCCAACAAAAATATTAACCAGGAGATAATTGTACCTTCTTTGTGTCCGAATCCAGTTTTAGAGAAGGAACGTTTGTTACACAATTTGGACGTAGTCCGTGCTCTAAAATTCTATTTAGAGGCTACTGAAGATTTCAGACAAACATCTTCTTCGTTTGTTGTTTATTCTGGTAAAAGGAGAGGTAAAAAAGCAACTTCTACCTCTCTTTCCTTTTGGCTTAAAAGCATTATCAGATTGGCTTTTGAGACTGCCGGACGGCAGCCTCCTGAAAGTATCACAGCTCACTCCACTAGGGCTGTGGCTTCCACATGGGCCTTCAAGAACGAGGCTCCTGTTGACCAGATATGTAAGGCAGCGACTTGGTCTTCACTGCACTCTTTTGCCAAATTTTACAAATTTTATACTTTTGCTTCTTCGGAGGCTATTTTTGGGAGAAAGGTTTTGCAAGCCGTGGTGCCTTCCGTTTAGGTGACCTGATTTGCTCCCTCCCTTCATCCGTGTCCTAAAGCTTTGGTATTGGTTCCCACAAGTAAGGATGACGCCGTGGACCGGACACACCTATGTTGGAGAAAACAGAATTTATGCTTACCTGATAAATTACTTTCTCCAACGGTGTGTCCGGTCCACGGCCCGCCCTGGTTTTTTAATCAGGTCTGATGAATTATTTTCTCTAACTACAGTCACCACGTTACCATATGGTTTCTCCTATATATATTTCCTCCTGTCCGTCGGTCGAATGACTGGGGTAGGCGGAGCCTAGGAGGGACTATATGGCCAGCTTTGCTGGGCTCTTTGCCATTTCCTGTTGGGGAGGAGAATATCCCACAAGTAAGGATGACGCCGTGGACCGGACACACCGTTGGAGAAAGTAATTTATCAGGTAAGCATAAATTCTGTTTTTGATATGCCAATTGTGCTGTCGTTCAAAAATCATCTACTGTTTAATGACCACCCCTTCACACACTGCAGTAGATAAAGCGGTATCCCTAGCAACCATACTCTACTCACGCCTGAGTGTTGAGATTGCGTAACTTGACCACATCATTTTGATGACATTGGCTGTGATCTACCAGCAGCGCCTTCATGATCTACTGGTAGATTGTGATCTACCTATTGGGCAACCCCTATTTTGCTTCATTCATTTGGTATGCTTTGTTGAAGGAGCAGCAATGCACTGCTGGGAGATAGCCGAACAAATTTAGTGAGCCAATGACAATGTGCAGCCACAAATCATATGTGCAGCCACAAATCAGCAGCTAGTTCTCAGCTCCCGAGCCTACCTAGGTATGCTTTTCAATAAAGAATACCAAGAGAACTAAGCAAATTAGAAAATAGAAGTAAATAGGAAAGTTGTTTAAATGGTATGCTCTATTTAAAACATGCAAGAAAGAATTTGGCTTTCGTGTCCCTTTAATGTTCCGTATTGCAAACTGTTGGTGTATATGTGCCTATGCCTACAAGACCTATGCCTATGGCTGCAGTTGGTCCCGCAACCCACCTGGTCAATGCCAGCCAGAATTAAAGGGACATCAAACCCAACATTTTTCTTTCATGATTCAGATAGAATATTCAACTTGAAACAACTTTCCAATGAACTTCTATTTTCAAATTAACTTTGTTTTCTTGTTATCCTTTGTTGAAAAGCAGGAAGCTGAGTTCAGGCCTGTACACATGTATGCAGAACTAAATGGCAGCAGTCTTGCAACATTGTTATACATTAGTAAGAGCACTAGAAGGAAACACTATTTCCTTTCATGTTGTGCTCCAGAAATGTGCACGCTACCTATCCAGATATCTCTTTAACAAAGAATAACATGAGAAAAAAGCACATTTGATAATATAAGTAAATAAGAAACTTTTTTTAAAATTGTATTCTCTGAAAAATGAAATAAAAAAATTTGGGTTTCATGTTCCTTTAAATAATGATGCACAAAATGACATTATGGGTAACGTTGCAGATGATGCTATTTAACTCCACCCAGCACAGTGTATCTGCCAGGTAGAAAGAAATAATGTGCTCTTACACCTTTCTTTCTCATTCTGGGAATAAATGAGAATTAAATTACTAAACTGTATTATATTCTGGCTATGTAAGGTTTAACACTCTTTGAGGTACTGGCTGCATTAGGATAATCTAACTGCACTTTGTAGGGTACTGGATACATTGGTGTCGCGCAAAGGCTTGATTTTTTCTTTTTTTCTACTTGAAGAGTTTAATGCAGAAAACTTTGGATTACAGAGAAAAACTGTTATCTATGTTCAAAGTGAATACTTGGGTCTTGACGTCTCTGTGTTTCATACCAATGGTTTACTGCTAGAAACCAGCAAGTGTGGGGGGGGGGGGGGTGAGGACTGACTCCAGCCTCAGAAAAATCACTATGTAGTCAGCACACTGCTGGAAGCCAAAAATTCAAGCTAGTAATATGAATTATGCCCATAACGCTTCCCAGAAAGCATCTTCAATAACCAATTACCCCTGAGGGATGTCATGTGACCTGGTCTGTCTATAAAATAACGTGTGATTGTAACAGGCAGAATTCATTATAATGTTAAATCAAGGAATACTGGAAATATTTGGAGTCTCCACAGATTTCATTGTAAACTGTAAGTTTAGGATTTCTCTGTATTTTGATCCTTTTATTTTTATAATAATTGTTTTGCAATTGTCTTTCTATTGTTTAATTGCCTTTTTTATATACTATCTAATTTCATGTATGTATTTTTAATTCTTTATGCACTGTGACCCTTTTTATCAGATTAAACTCGGTTTAATCAGATCTGTCTTTGTACTCTAGAATCTGAAATCACGGCTTCCATGAGTTTGGGAATAACGTTACCAAAGTATTATTTTTTTTTTATATTTGTTTTTATTTAGTTGTTAATGCAACTGTAATTTAGGGGTAGCCCAAAAAGCCCTGAGTAATACGTTTTTGGGTGGTGGCTGAGAATTTTGGCGATTTAATGTGGGTTGGTTCTTATGCCCGGTTAAGGATTTGGGATAAGGTAGCCTGTGAGGTAAACTCCAACACGCCACCCAACTCTGAGCTCGACAAGTAGTTATGTGTGTGGCAAAATGGAGGCAGAGGCTGGCGTTTAGCCCTGCCTAGAGTAAATAGATTTAAGTTTAGTTAACCCTGTGTTGGATACTTGTGATACTGGTTATATTAGGGGGTTGGGAGTAATTAACCCCTTGTTACCCTTTTCACTGTAGAGCCTCACGGTAAAGGTGGTATTGGGGTAGTGGTACACCCCCGTCTTTGACAATTGGGGATAAAACACTCCACTCTGTTGGAAACAGGCTATATAGGGGATATATTAGTGCCCTGTGTCACTGAAATATATAAATATATTACTAGCATTATGGGTCTAAATCACTGAGAAGCTGAAGGTTAATGCTGAAAGTTGGGTAAACATTGTGCTTGGTGTGTAAATTGCTAGTAAGGACAAATATAATATAACATTTAGGTGGGGTGAAGTGTCCTCAGAGCAAGAAACTTAAATAAGACACCAAACGCATAATTAGTTTAGGATGCAAATTCCTTATGCTTAGTCTGTAATTTTAGATTAATTGCAATAGCTATGTTTTTGTTTTCATAACTAACTAGGTCATATGATATGTTAAGAAATGATTATTTACTTTAATAAATATTTTATTGGCAAATTCTTCTCTCTCTCTCTCTCTCTCTTTCTTTCTTTCTCTCTCTCTCTCTCTCTCTCTCTTTGAGAGATGTTTATCTCGCATGCAGACATGCATGTAAGTGAAGGAGAAACTTGTATATTATACTATAAGGTCTCTCACTTTTTCGCTTTTTGCCAGTTTAAAGTTAAAGGGACATGAAACACAATTGTTTTTCATGATTCCGTTAGAGACTACAGTATTAAACAACATTCCAATTTACTTCCATTTTATTAGCTTCTTTTTTTTAGGCATCCTTTGTTGAAGAAATAGCAATGCACACGGATGAGCCAATCACACAAGGTATATATGTGCAGCCACCAATCAGCAGATACTGAGCCTATTTAGATATGCTTTTCGACAAAGGATATCAAGAAAATTAAGTTAATTGTACAATAGAAGTAAATTTGAAAGTTGTTTAAAATTGCATGCTCTTTCTAAATCACAAAAGAAAAAGTTTGGGTTTCATGCCCTTTTTAACCACTAAATTGTACTGTTTGAGGCATACTATATACAGCATTTGTGAGAAATATAGACTATTTGTGAGAAAAATGACAATAAGGGAAAGAATACCATGTACATTTTTTCAAAGAAAGAGTCCCAGTCCAGTAAACAAATCTGCAAGGTTCCCAAATTAAGATCTATTTTGAATGTTTTAGAAATCTAAAATTGGAGTTTTCTCCCGAATTGTATGATTTTTAGGACAATGTACAAAATAATTAAGGAAATCCAGAGATTCAAAATGGCATGTCACGCATTTGTTGGGGCTAGCTAGATGCCATTTAACAAAGCGCCGGGGGTTATATAATGTTTTAGAAAGCAACCGTAATTATGTTTCTCTAAGTGTTGATGATTAATTTGTTTTTTTGTTCTCTCTGAACTATTTACAATTTTTTGTAGAACTACTTGACTGTCTGTAAGTCCCTCCCATTATTCTAACAATTCAGCCTGCATTTGTTCAGTCCCCTTTCAAAGCAAAAGTTTATAAAAGTTTGAGAGTGAGAATCTCCCCAACTTTATATGCCACTTGAGGAATGGCGAACAGCGAGGTGCCCCAAAAGTCAGTCATGTCGGATAAGACCATCTATATAGTGTCTAAGTTGGAGGTAGGCATTAAAATTCAATATTGTATTTCATTTACAGGGTCCGAAAAGGTTTTATTGTGTGAGACAGGATCCAACACTTCTCCTACACACATGAAATGGTAGGGTGTCCAATCCCGCCGGAAATTCCAGATTCCCCACTAAAGGAATGTCTGGGAGAGGGGAGTGCTTATTTCAGGAACTTAAAGGAGTGTTTCAGTCAAAGTTAGGTAATAGTTTTGGGAAGCTCCTTAAACTGATCAGTTGCAGGACAGCAAATTCAGAGAAATGTCCTGTTCCTAGTTGCCAGTCTGTTACCACACGGAGCAGAGCAGCCTCATTTTTTTGAATAATTTTAATACAACTTTTGGTTAATTGTTTTTTTTTTTTTAATGTGTATTTTGGTTATGGTTTTTACACTGTATGTACAATGCACTTTTTAAACTGCTGATTGTATTGAGCTCTGTAATGAAATTGTATGTGTTTCTCCTTCATGTACAGATATGTATGGTACACCCCAACTTTGAAGGTAAAATTTAAATTTAAAGAATCTCATGAATTACTTTGTAGCACTAACAAATCTTTTTAAATTGTCTTACATGAGCAAAGAGCATTAGAAAATGGGGCCCCTAATATTAAAATAATAATTATAATAACTTTTTTTTTTTTTTTTAAATATAATTTTTATTGAGGTATTTAAGAGGTACAGACATTCAATACGTTACAATTGTCAAACGTATTGTGTCACAGAATATACAGAGACTATGAAACGGCATAAATATTGCAAGATATGACAAACTATACGAGTTATTGTAGAACCATGTAATATCCAAGGATATAGGGCTTTCACAAGATAGAGTAGAGTATATTGTTTAAAAAATTACAAAACGAGGTACTGCATTATATGTTTATTAAATTCCCCAAAGTTGCACATCCCCTTTTAACTATATTTAAACAGTAAGTGGAGTATTACCCCTAAATAAGTAAACCGGGCCTCTCATGGACCTCTAACATATTATCTAGAACTGGGATTTCAGGGGGGACAAGGAAAGATAAATGGTGGTTCAGTAGTAGGCATTTTCCTATGCTTACCTAGTAAATTGTATCTGGGGGGGAGATTAACGAAATAGTATTACAGGAATTAAAATATGCTTGTAGACTAAAGATCGAAGCATAGTTTATCAAATATAGATATGTACTATTGGAATGTGATATGAATAAACTCCAGGTACAGTGGGGCGGAGCCAGCATCAGAAGAGACAAGACATACTATTCATGGGCTCCTGTAAAATCAATATTCGTTAAGCCTAACAGAATGTATAACTTATAATTTCTAACCCAGGTCTGGTTACACATCCATATGAGGGAGAAGGTAACTCTTTAACAGCTTTATTCCATGAAACTTTAAACTTTTATCACGACAACGGTCTGGAAGCACCCTGCTTGGTATAGCCAAGAGGTGGAACTGATTGCTACCCGAATATGGCGGACTTTGGTGAACAGCTGCAAGTGCTGCTTGACAAATTTGAAGAGAAGATTTCTACTTCTGCGACTTGCTATCTATAGTTAGAGATCAGAGGGAGGAGAAAATTAACCCAATACCCAAGATGGCGGCCTCTCTGACGGTTACTGAGAACGGTGAGACCTCCCCTGTTCCTGACAACACTGCGGATCTGAAGGGGGTCAGATAACGATATGCAGATACCGCTTATCTTAGCAAAGTCCGCACAGGGTCTCTGCCATATAGACCTGCAGTCACTTGTGAGGCCAAGTTCTATGACCCATCTATCACCTAATGCCTCAGCCCCAGGGACAGCTAGAGAGCTCTCAAGCACGGCACTAACTGCAGAGGAGCTTTACGAGAGCAGATTAAAGCCGCTACAGTCCCTACACCACTTGAGTCTCCAGCCAGTCGCAAGCTTAGTCAGACTATCCACAGTATCAAGAAGACCGGCACATCAACTTGCTATAAGGGTAGCTTACCCAATCTGTGAACCGGAGCTGGCTAGGAAGAGGGACGCAGAGGTCCTGGTGTCTCGTATTTCCTTACATACACCGCCACGCACATGGCTACATTGGGACACCCTAAAGCCTCAGAAAGCTGGAGTTTTGCTGTCTCGGTGTATTTCAGAGTGGTTAGGGCCAGTGATACAGCTGGATCATGCCCTTTTGAGACTTGGGCCCGCCACCCTGGAGAGCGTTTAATATAAGACACAAACAAAAAATCTTACACATGTGTATATTTTACCGGACTATGTGTTAATGTTTAGCAGTTCTAGGTGGTTTCAATGGCTTTTGATGTTATTTGGTGTGTGTTTAGATGTCTCACATGTTTGCTAATAGGCGAGAGAGCAACCTTATGATGCGTTAAAGTATCCAATTTTACAGCTAACTATTCTTAATCCAATGTGCAGTTTCTCATCCCTATCTATAATTACACGTTTAGGGTTCAATCAACAATAGAGGGAGCCAGTGTGGATGTATGTATCCTAACATATACCCTGTGTTAATGTTGTATTGATCATTGCGTACCAGTTCATGTTGTGTTATTTTAAGTCTATAATTTTGTATTTATTTAGGGTCATTATAGGCTATGCCCAGGTAGTCGAGCACCCTCAACCACACATAACTTGAGAGTACCCAGGTGTAGCTAGACAATCTTAGTACCAAGCTCTAATCTTTTCTAAGAACCTTAGCAGAATAGCTGACAAAATTTCCTACCCTTAATGTGAATGAATGGATTTATTCGACAAATACTCAGCCGACAGTAATTAATCGCACTGTTTATATCTAGACATGGATAACTGTTCATATACCCCGCTATTGATTCCCCTATCTTAGAATGTGGCTACTGACTTCCTCCTCCTTATGTACATGAGGCGAGAACACTATCAAATCTTCTTTACACATATACCTGAAACTCTTATTTACTGGGTTACACAGTTACTGCATGTGCCTGACGAGTTTGATGTCAGTCCTATCTAGAAAAGACAACTAATAGGGAGATGTCATAAGTATGTATACACTTACTAGATATATTGGTCTCAACTACTATACACATAAAATGATATTAAGCTGTCTATTACTTAGATGGTTTGACTCCTTTCACTTCCCTCTATTTCTACTAAGGAGTCTAGTTAGAAATACTTCTAAAGATGCCACTGATGTCATGGTTTTCATGTCTCTCTACCTTTTGAGTAAACATACCCAATAAAAAGCTTTCTCTCTTACCTTATCCCAGGGAGTCCCTTACTACAGATTATAGCCCCCATACTGGACATAGGCTGTTTCTCCAGAGTGGCCTTTAGGATCCAGTATTACCTCAGAATGGATAATTAACAATTATACTCTGCTAGCTTTCATACAGATAATGCAGATACCCCTAGACCCAGATCTATTACAAAACATTATACTTCATAATATCTCTACCTGTTGGGCCTCATTAATCCCCTACTTCTCTCTACATTTCCTTAATCCCAGATAACGCACATCTTTAACAGGAGCCCAATCCCCCACTCCTCCTGCTCTTTTTTTTTTCTTCTAATCTTTCCTTCTCCCCTTCTTCTTCATTTCTCTAAAGCAGCTCTAGCCTGCTGATTTTCCCCATCTTGCTTTCTTAAGTACAAGGTCCAAAAGTGACCATTCTCAAAGCCAATTTCCTCTCTGTGTTCATCAGCTTTGTTGGGTGCAAAATTAACCCTTTGTTTTAATAGAGGAACTCATTTCAGAACATAACATAAAACAGAGGTTTAAGTTGACTAGCCATACAGACTCAAAGCATTACTTTTGTTATGAACAATATATACCTATTTGTTATATAATTTGCTATCTATATTTTATGGTATTTCATATATGTTGTATTATCTACATAACCTCAATAAAAAATATATATATAAAAAAAACTCCAGGTTCAAATACATTTTAATTCTAGGTAACATACTAACATGAATTTTTTCCTAGACAAGATCAGGGAGCTATGTTCCTTGGAGGTGCCTATGACCTGAATAGAGGATAGACAAAAATATCCTGTATATTCGGCGGTCTGTCAATTATTGCCTACCTTGATATAATATATGCCCACTGGGTAGTAGAATATATTAGGGCCTCAGTTCTGGGTTAATTACAGTATATTAATGTGTCTAGTAGGCTAAAACTGGATCCCCAAAATACCTTTAAATGAATTGACCTTAGAGGTATGGTTCCGTGCTAGATTTTAGTTCCAGTGCTAGTCCCATCATGGTATCTAGCACTAAACATTAACAGGGTATTATCAAACAATTCACTAGAATTATGCCTAATAACTAGACCTTAGAGAGTGATGGTACTTCAGGGAAAATCTCAACCGATCCTAGATCAGTTGCGATTACAGGTATTCTCTCTCAGCTTCCCTCAACCTATACCAGATCTCCAAGCCAAGCGCAGAGAGAGACAGGCCAAAGAAAGTTCCATCTTCTTGTCTAGTCCATATGAGAGATTAGAGGGAAACCTGTTCCAGCCCGCTATCAGCTCACAAGGGGCCATCTGTTATGGTCTCCAGGGAGATGGCTTTATCAGTAGCCAAAGGTGTCTCTGGTCCCTATGTTTCTCAGGTATCAAGATCTTCCCTTGAGCAGTATAAGCTATATTCTCCATGGTTCTATAGGTAGGAAGCAGAGTAGGTAGTTTCCCTGCCTTGTACGTTATGGATCTTACGGCCAACCTATCAGTTTGATTTGCTATAGTCATAGGGTCAGTTTCTATACCTCTCAATATATCATGTAGAGTGGGTGGTGGTTGCTGGAGCCCCAGAGCGTCACCATATCCCCAAATAGCTATGGAGATATGTGAGTAGATATCAGATCCTTCAGAATCTGTTTCCATAGACTGGAATGTCGTTTTGAGCGGGAGTTCAAATATAACTTGGCAATCATCTAGGAGGCTGTTGACCGCCCTAATTATGTATGCTGCAGATTCCATAGTGTGGGTAGACAGTAGTAGTAGTTATTACAGGCAGTAAAGCTTCAACTAGCCTAGCTGAAACCCCCCACTATTTTCCACATGGATAGGCAGATGGTTGCTCCAAGTATCAAGATGAGCCCTAGAGCAGGAAAGCTTCATCTATAAAGTGTGTCTCTCATTAATTTATAGGCGTCTAATTCTCCAGAGCTTGCAAGTCTCAAATTGAAGTAAGGTATAATGTATGAGTTATCATTATTTTAACTTAATATTTTCATTTTTTACTCCAATTGGTTTAACATTGTTTTTCTTTGCAACATGATATAGAACATATTACAACACACGAACAATATAACTTTGATTAGCTTATATAAGATAATAAAAGTTATATTTTAAACCTTGTATCCTAATAACTGCCCAATAGTCTGGGCCCAGAGTGCTTTGTGTACATACTTTTCAAGTAGACTATTGCAATTATCTAGCGATACTCCACTTATTGTCCAATGATATAGCACATGTTTCTCTTTGTAAATATTAATAATAAATTAGAGGGCTGCTTTAATTGATAAAGAAAATCAGACATATATTTGGAAGATGATGGTAATTTAACCCCTTAATGACCACAGCACTTTTCCATTTTCTGTCCGTTTGGGACCAAGGCTATTTTTACATTTCTGCGGTGTTTGTGTTTAGCTGTAATTTTCCTCATACTCATTTACTGTACCCACGCATATTATATACCGTTTTTCTCGCCATTAAATGGGCTTTCTAAAGATACCATTATTTTCATCATATCTTTTAATTTACTTTAAAAAAATTTATAAAATATGAGGAAAAAATTGAAAAAAACGCAGTTTTTCTAACTTTGACCCCCAAAATCTGTTACACATCTACAACCACCAAAAAACACCCATGCTAAATAGTTTCTAAATTTTGTCCTGAGTTTATAAATACCCAATGTCTACATGTTCTTTGCTTTTTTTGCAAGCTATAGGGCAATAAATACAAGTAGCACTTTGCTATTTCCAAACCACTTTTTTTCAAAATTAGCGCTAGTTACATTGGGACACTGATATCTGTCTGGAATCCCTGAATATCCCTTGACATGTATATATATTTTCTCTTGTTAAGTGTGTTCAGTCCACGGGTCATCCATTACTTATGGGATATATTCTCCTTCCCAACAGGAAGTTGCAAGAGGATCAC
Source organism: Bombina bombina (assembly GCF_027579735.1). Classification (NCBI taxonomy): domain Eukaryota; kingdom Metazoa; phylum Chordata; class Amphibia; order Anura; family Bombinatoridae; genus Bombina; species Bombina bombina. The sequence goes on along the minus strand of NC_069503.1, from coordinate 724,457,436 downwards.
CCAAGCAGAGCTGCTATATAGCTCCTCCCCTCACATGTCATATCCAGTCATTCTCTTGCAACCCTCAACAAAGAAGGAGGTCGCGAGAGGAGCTGGAGTTTTTACTTAACTATTAACTATTAACTATTCTTCAATCAAAAGTTTGTTATTTTAAATGGCACCGGAGTGTGCTGTTTTTCTATCTCAGGCAGTATTTGGAAGAAGAAACTGCCTGCGTTTTTTATCTATGATCTTAGCAGGCGTAACTAAGATCCACTGGCTGTTCTCGACATTCTGAGGAGTGGGGTAACTTCAGACTGGGAATAGCATGCGGGGTCCTCCGCAAATGAGGTATGTGCGGTACTTTATTTTCTGGGAATGGAATTGACTAAGAAAATACTGCTGTTACCGTATGATGTAAGTACAGCCTTAAATGCAGTAGTAGCAACTGGTATCAGGCTGATAAATGTATGCGCAGTCGAGTAATATTCTAGGGACTAGAATTTGACTGAGAAAATACTGTTAACACTGAAATAATACTTAAGCCTTCTCTGCAGTGGTAGCGACTGGTAGCAGGCTTAGTGATAGCTTTGCATGACATTGAAAAATTTTGTTTTTTAATAAAACGTTTACTGGCATGTTATTCGTTTTTTTGTGAGGTACTTTGGTGATAAATCGCTTTGGGCATGATTTTTTCCACATGGCTAACATATTTTTCTGCATGGAAACCGTTATATCGGGGCTCCCACTGTTGTGATTGGAGTCGGAGGGCCCTTGTTTTAGCGCCTTGTTGCGCAGTTAAAATTATTACACAGTCTTTCTGCTTCTTCCTCCTTGATCCAGGACGTCTCTAGAGAGCTCAGGGGTCTGCAAATTTCATTTGTGAGGGAGGTAATCAGTCACAGCAGATCTGTGACAGTGTGCTGACTGTGATTAAAAGCGTTAAATCTTAATTGATATCTGTTTTATCCGTTTTGGGTATTGAGGGGTTAATCATCCTTTTGCTAATGGGTGCAATCCTCTGCTAATAGTACACTTCTTGTTAAGAATTGTTTAATTATATCTGTATTTTTGAAGCGCTGCAGCGTTTTTTATATTGCTTGTAAAACTTATTGAAAGTGATTTCCAAGCTTGTTATTTTCATTGCTAAGTCTGTTTTAAACATGTCTGATTCAGAGGAAACTGTTTGTTCATCATGTTCAAAAGCCAATGTGGAGCCCAATAGAACGATGTGTACCAATTGTATTGATATTGCTTTGAATAAAAGTCAATCTGTACCGATAAAGAAGCTATCACCAGACAACGAGGGGGAAGTTATGCCGCCTAACTCTCCTCACGTGTCAGTACCTGCGTCTCCCGCTCGGGAGATGCGTAGGATTGAGACACCTAGTACATCTAGGCCCTTACAAATCACTTTACATGATATGGCTAATGTTATGAAAGAAGTATTATATAATATGCCCGAATTAAGGGGCAAACGCGATAGCTCTGGGTTAAGGACAGAGTGCGCTGATGACACGAGAGCCATGTCTGATACTGCGTCACAACTTGCAGAACATGAGGACGGTGAGCTTCATTCTGTCTGTGACGGTTCTGAATCGGGGAGACCGGATTCAGAAATTTCAAATTTTAAATTTAAGCTTGAGAACCTCCGTGTGTTACTAGGGGAGGTATTAGCGGCTCTGAATGATTGCGACACGGTGGCAATTCCAGAGAAATTGTGTAGGTTGGATAGATACTATGCGGTACCGGTGTGTACTGACGTTTTTCCTATACCAAAAAGACTTATCAGTAAAGAGTGGGATAGACCCGGTGTGCCTTTTTCCCCTCCCCCGATATTTAGAAAAATGTTCCCTATAGACACCACCACACGAGACTTATGGCAGACGGTCCCTAAGGTGGAGGGAGCAGTTTCTACGTTAGCCAAGCGTACCACTATCCCGGTGGAGGATAGCTGTGCTTTCTCAGATCCAATGGATAAAAAATTAGAGGGTTATCTTAAGAAAATGTTTGTTCAACAGGGTTTTATATTGCAGCCTCTTGCATGCATTGCGCCTGTCACGGCTGCAGCGGCATTCTGGTTTGAGTCTCTGGAAGAGGCGATTCGCACAGAGCCGTTGGATGAGGCCTTGAGCAAAGTTAGAACCCTTAAGCAAGCTAATGCGTTTGTTTCAGATGCCGTAGTACATCTAACCAAACTTACGGCTAAAAATTCCGGATTCGCCATACAGGCGCGCAGAGCGCTCTGGCTTAAATCCTGGTCAGCGGATGTAACTTCCAAGTCTAAACTACTTAACATTCCTTTCAAAGGGCAGACCTTATTCGGGCCCGGCTTGAAGGAAATTATTGCTGACATTACGGGAGGTAAGGGCCACGCCCTTCCTCAGGACAGGGCCAAACCAAAGGCCAAACAGTCTAATTTTCGTGCCTTTCGTAACTTCAAGGCAGGAGCAGCATCGACTTCCTCCGCTCCAAAACAGGAAGGAACTACTGCTTGTTGCAGACAAGGTTGGAAAGGCAACCAGTCATGGAACAAGGGCAAGCAGGCCAGAAAGCCTACTCCCGCCCCTAAGACAGCATGAAGTCAGGGCCCCCTATCCAGAGACGGATTTAGTGGGGGGCAGACTTTCTCTCTTTGCCCAGGCTTGGGCAAGAGATGTGCAGGATCCCTGGACGTTAAAGATTATATCTCAGGGATACCTTCTGGATTTCAAATCCTCTCCTCCACAAGGGAGGTTCCATCTTTCGAGGTTATCGACGAACCTAGTAAAGAGAGAGGCATTTCTACAATGTGTACAAGACCTCTTAATCATGGGGGTGATCCACTCAGTTCCGCGATCGGAACAGGGACAAGGATTTTACTCAAATCTATTTGTGGTTCCCAAAAAAGAGGGAACCTTCAGACCAATCTTGGACTTAAAGATCTTAAACAAATTCCTAAGGGTACCATCGTTCAAGATGGAAACCATTCGAACCATCCTACCCATGATCCAAGAGGGTCAATATATGACCACGGTGGACTTAAAGGATGCTTACCTTCATATACCGATTCACAAAGATCATTATCGGTACCTGAGGTTTGCCTTTCTAGACAGGCATTACCAGTTTGTGGCTCTTCCCTTCGGGTTAGCCACGGCCCCGAGAATTTTTACGAAGGTTCTGGGCTCACTTCTGGCGGTACTAAGACCACGAGGCATAGCGGTGGCTCCGTACCTAGACGACATTCTGATACAAGCGTCAAGTTTTCAGAATGCAAAGTCTCATACAGAGATAGTTCTAGCATTTCTGAGGTCGCATGGGTGGAAAGTAAACGTGGAAAAGAGTTCTCTGTTACCACTCACACAGGTTCCTTTTCTAGGGACTCTTATAGATTCTGTAGAGATGAAGATTTACCTGACGGAGTCCAGGTTATCAAAGATTCTCAATGCTTGCCGTGTCCTTCATTCCCTTCCAAGCCCATCGGTAGCTCAGTGCATGGAGGTAATCGGCTTAATGGTAGCGGCAATGGACATAGTGCCATTTGCGCGCCTGCATCTCAGACCGCTGCAATTATGCATGCTCAGTCAATGGAACGGGGATTACTCAGATCTGTCCCCTTTGCTTCTCTGGTGGTTGTCATCGGTTCATCTGTCCAAAGGAATGACCTTTCGCAGGCCAGATTGGACGATTGTAACAACGGATGCCAGCCTTCTAGGCTGGGGAGCAGTCTGGTATTCCCTGAAGGCTCAGGGATCGTGGACTCAGGAGGAGAAACTCCTCCCAATAAACATTCTAGAATTAAGAGCAATATTCAATGCTCTTCTGGCTTGGCCTCAGTTAGCAAAGCTGAGGTTCATCAGATTTCAGTCGGACAATATCACGACTGTGGCTTACATCAATCATCAAGTGGGAACCAGGAGTTCCCTAGCGATGTTGGAAGTCTCGAAGATAATTCGCTGGGCAGAGTCTCACTCTTGCCACCTGTCAGCGATTCACATCCCAGGCGTAGAGAACTGGGAGGCGGATTTCCTAAGTCGCCAGACTTTTCATCCGGGAAAATGGGAACTTCACCCGGAGGTATTTGCTCAACTGATTCGTCGTTGGGGCAATCCGGATCTGGATCTCATGGCATCTCGCCAGAACGCGAAGCTTCCTTGTTACGGATCCAGGTCCAGGGACCCGGGAGCGGTGCTGGTAGATGCATTAGCAGCCCCTTGGGTTTTCAACATAGCTTATGTGTTTCCACCATTTCCGTTGCTACCTCGGCTGATTGCCAGGATCAAACAGGAGAGGGCATCAGTAATTCTGATAGCTCCTGCGTGGCCACGCAGGACCTGGTATGCAGACCTAGTGGACATGTCGTCCTGTCCACCATGGTCTCTTCCTCTGAGGCAGGACCTTCTAATTCAGGGTCCTTTCAACCATCCAAACCTAATTTCTCTGAGGCTGACTGCCTGGAAATTGAACGCTTGATTCTATCAAAGCGTGGGTTTTCGGATTCGGTTATTGATACATTAATACAGGCTCGGAAACCTGTGACAAGAAAAATTTACCATAAGATATGGCGTAAATATTTATATTGGTGTGAATCCAAGAGTTACTCATGGAGTAAAGTTAGGATTCCTAGGATATTAGCTTTTCTACAAGAGGGTTTAGAAAAGGGTTTATCCGCTAGTTCGCTAAAGGGACAGATTTCAGCTCTGTCTATTCTTTTACACAAACGTCTGGCAGAGCATCCAGACGTCCAGGCCTTTTGTCAGGCTTTGGCTAGAATTAAGCCTGTGTTTAAAGCTGTTGCTCCTCCGTGGAGCTTAAACTTGGTTCTTAAAGTTCTTCAGGGTGTTCCGTTTGAACCCCTTCATTCCATTGATATTAAGCTTTTATCTTGGAAAGTTTTGTTTTTGATGGCTATTTCCTTGGCTCGAAGAGTCTCTGAGTTATCTGCCTTACATTATGATTCTCCCTATCTGATCTTTCATTCAGATAAGGTAGTTCTGCGTACTAAACCTGGGTTTTTACCTAAGGTTGTTTCTAACAGGAATATCAATCAAGAGATTGTTGTTCCATCATTATGTCCTAATCCTTCTTCAAAGAAGGAACGTCTTTTGCATAATCTAGACGTGGTCCGTGCTCTGAAGTTCTACTTACAGGCAACTAAAGATTTTAGACAAACTTCTTCTCTGTTTGTCGTTTACTCTGGACAGAGGAGAGGTCAAAAGGCTTCGGCTACCTCTCTCTCTTTTTTTTTTTTTTTTTTTTTTTTTTTTTAATATCTTTTTATTGAAGTCAAAAACCAGTACAGAGTATAAGGTATGTCACAAAACATTCACAAAACAATATGTACAGAGCATAATTAGGAGACAATGTATTCTAGTATCACAAACATTTCCGTACAATATGGGTCATCACATAAAGAGACTTCAGTTTTGTTTTAGAGTATAACAGATGTAGTATAAGCAAAAATGATCCTCTCCTAGCTATATACAAAGACAAGTAAGGTAGCTAATCAGATGAGGGTAAAACTAGGGAGGGGGTGACTCTATAGTTATATGGGGAAGAGGGATGCAGCGGGCAAGAGCCGCTCAAAATGTAATAGGGGGGAAAGGGGGGGGTGGAGGGGCGGAGCCAGTTAGTGTGTCTACGCCAGGGACAAATTTAAGAGAGACTAGGGTGTCATTACTTAATATAAATACATTCGCACTCATCTAAACCTTTATATTCCTATAGAGGGGGCCTAGAGTCACATAATATATTGTCAGATGAAGGGGGGTTGTCAGATTAATTGGAGATTAGGGGGCTTGAGGGACTTCTGGGTGAGCCCCTCTCCTGGGGGAGTGCCACCTCTAGGCGATGTTGGAGAGGGAGAAGGGATATGACCCGCATGCATAAGTACCGGCGGGAAAGGGAGGAGAGAGGCTCAATCAAGAAAACTATTATGTGCTATAGATGTGAATAAGAGCATAAATAAACTAGGGATTACAGTTGTATAGTCACAGAAGATTATAGTCAATAACACATATAAATAGAACACAACACTTAAGTAATAGAGAGATCACGTGCACCCATATAGACAACAATAGTTATTAAACACATTATGAAGAACCGGAGTATACTAGGGAGAGTCTAAATTACATGTATGCTCACTGACATTACTACGGATAATATGACACCGCACATACTGTCAGTTAGTGCCCAGATACTTTGAACCAATTTAGTTATTTTATCTTATAACTTGTAGCACAGCATATGTCTAGCGCCTTGCAGTCAAAGCCCACACGCCTTTATAAGTAAGGGATAAAAACTTATATGCTGGACCTTGCTTTCCCAGTAGACCCGGCCCAGCAGCATCTATAAATGGACCTTATCATCAAACAATATACCCTGCTTACTAATAGGGATATGGGCACCTTACAAGCTGTGAGCTTTACTAGTACTATAAAAGTGATGTGGCAACATTTGAACATACATATAAAAAGCTTCAGCATGAACATGGAAGTTAGTTAATAACACATGTAAAACAAACCAGGGATAATTCTGAGAGAAAATATAGATTATGAGAGACTTTTATGCTAAAATCTAAGTGGCTTCAGGAATAAGCAAACAACATTACTTCAGATTGATCTCCCTTAATCAAAACCGGGATGAACTAGGTGCAGAGTAAAACTATACTAAAATGAAAACCTAAAAAAAGTAAGTTTCTAAATTATATAGGTATCCTAGTACTCCCGTGTAATATAGAGCCTATGTATTAGTAGGACATCTGTATCATATGAAAAATAAAGAAATAAACATGTCATTGTTGAGAGATATTAGACATTGTGTGTACTCTCTCTGAGTAGTAAGGGCATTAGATGTAGGAATGACTGAAACATATAACCCTTAGGTAAAACTATAGCAGTTGTGTAAAATTTCTTAACCGTATATAAGTTAACATTAACAGCAGAGTGACTCACAGTCCAATATTGACCAACCAAATGGGGCTTGTCACATAGTCCTTTAAATATGCTCAAGGAAAATTAACATAGACCTCATATGAGACTATAAAGGTGAGAATATAGCTTATTCTTCTAGTGTAACACAACATGGAGCATAAAAAAAAGGAAGAATATTGAATATTACAAAACTGTTAAAACATATAAGAGTTTGCAAAGCTTCGAGTTTAGATCCGTGTAAGCAGGACACAAAGAGATCACTAAACGCTTCACAGCCTTACTCACACATTAGACACTAGTCCACCCCGGCTTTATTTATCTCAGATCTCAATTGTGGGCTGATATGGTCCTGCTCGGGAGGTGAAACAAGTCCCCACATAAAAGTCAGCGTACTGGAGACTCTCAGAAGACAGGATCTAGGATATGGTGTGAGCGGTATTAAGGTTAACGCCACAAAAGGTCTCCTTTGTCCGACTACTGCTACCGGCTTGATGAGCTGCGGGGGCTGAATGACTACTTGTGTAGCGGTGGCTGGATGCTCCTGTCTACTCCTAGGAGCACACAAAGCCGACATAGGAGTCATGTGTGCAGCTACAGGAGGCCGTATTGATATAAGCAGGATTAGAATATCGGGTTCCATGCCTAGCTGAGGCCAGGTCATTGGGTATGCTCTCTCCCAGAATAGTTTGTCCACATTAGGCATATTAATCTGTAACGTTGCGGGAGGACCCCCGCTTTCCTCCTTGAGCTCCAGTCTAGAAGCCGCCATGTTAATAGCATCTGTGGCCGTAGGAAAGTTTATACTAGCTGCCGTTACTTCTGTTGAAGTGATTTCCTCCGTAGGCTCAACTCTGCAGGCGAGTGTTGGGTCGTTAGAGTTATGGTGCATTTTCTCTCCTAGGCTGTCGAGTAGTGCCAGAATCTGTAAATAGGAGTCCTCCATCTTTGGAGGTATAATAACTGGTGCAGACAAGGGAATGGAAATCTGTGCCGAAGAGCTAGATGCATCACTCAGGCTCGGGGTATGGCAGGACATAGGCTGATCATTAGGTATACCGGATGATCCAGTAAAGTCTGGGATAGAGCCCATGAATCGTTCCCTTTGCATACAGGGTTGATCTTTATGTGTCGGTGCAGAGATGTTGTCTTCCTTATCGCTTTCCACAGACTCATGCTGTATCACAGCAGATCTTAGGTGGGATGAAATGTCAGCAAACCCAACCGTCATTTGTACATCCAAGTTCTTCAGTGCCGTGTATATGTCTACCCAGGTTTCCCCATCTATCGGCGCCATATCTTTTGTAGGCCGCAAGAGCCTGGGCGTTTCCCAACTGGGGAGAGCGATCAAGTTAGCTAATTGCTGCAGTGAGAAAACGCTGTGAGCTATCAATAGTGTAGAAAGGGTCCTGCAAGTATTAGGCTGGTTTTTGAGACAAATTACAGAGGATTACTCCCAATTACCCACAATATTAAATAAATTATAGCAGGAGCTCTCTCAGAAGCGTCTGTCTTGGTTGGTTGCTGGCTCCGCCCCCACCTCTCTCTCTTTTTGGCTTCGTAGCATAATACGTTTAGCCTATGAGACTGCTGGACAGCAGCCTCCTGAAAGAATTACAGCTCATTCCACTAGAGCTGTGGCTTCCACCTAGGCCTTTAAGAATGAGGCCTCTGTTGAACAGATTTGCAAGGCTGCAACTTGGTCTTCACTTCATACTTTTTCAAAATTTTACAAATTTGACACTTTCGCTTCTTCGGAGGCTGGTTTTGGGAGAAAGGTTCTACAGGCAGTGGTTCCTTCTGTTTAATGTTCCTGCCTTGTCCCTCCCATCATCCGTGTACTTAGCTTTGGTATTGGTATCCCATAAGTAATGGATGACCCATGGACTGAACACACTTAACAAGAGAAAACATAATTTATGCTTACCTGATAAATTTATTTCTCTTGTAGTGTGTTCAGTCCACGGCCCGCCCTGTCTTTTTCAGGCAGGTTCTAAATTTTAAAATTATAACTCCAGTCACCACTGCACCTTATAGTTTTCTCCTTTCTCGTCTTGTTTCGGTCGAATGACTGGATATGACATGTGAGGGGAGGAGCTATATAGCAGCTCTGCTTGGGTAATCCTCTTGCAACTTCCTGTTGGGAAGGAGAATATATCCCATAAGTAATGGATGACCCGTGGACTGAACACACTACAAGAGAAATAAATTTATCAGGTAAGCATAAATTATGTTTTTTTTAGAAGACATCCCAAAGTATTGATCTAGGCCCATTTTGGTATATTTCATGCCACCATTTCACTACAAAATGCGATCAAATAAAAAAAAATGTTCACTTTTTCACAAATGTTTTCATAAACTTTAGGTTTCTCATTGAAATTATTTACAAACAACTTGTGCAATTATGGCATACATGGTTGTAAATGTTTCTCTGGGATCCCCTTTGTTCAAAAATAGCAGACATATATGGCTTTGGCATCGCTTTTTGGTATTTAGAAGGCCGCTAAATGCCGCTGCGCACCACACGTGTATTATGCCCAGCAATGAAGGGGTTAATTAGGGAGCATGTAGGGAGCTTGTAGTTTTAATTTTAGCTTTAGTGTAGTAGACAACCCAAAGTATTGATCTAGGCCCATTTTGGTATATTTCATGCCAAATGCGAACAAATAAAAATAAAATGTAAAATTTTCCCAATTTTAGGTTTCTCACTAAAATTATTTACAAACAGCTTGTGCAATTATGGCATAAATGGTTGTAAAAGCTTCTCTGGGATCCCCTTTGTTCAGAAATAGCAGACATATATGGCTTTGGCTTTGCTTTTTGGTAATTAGAAGGCAGCTAAATGCTGTTGCGCAACATACGTGTATAATGCCCAGCAGTGAAGGGGTTAATTAGGGAGCTTTTAGGGAGCTTGCAGGGTTAATTTTAGCTTTAGTGTAGGTATCAACCTCCCACATGACACATCACACCCCCAGATCCCTCCCAAACAGCTCTCTTCCCTCCCCCACCCCACAATTGTCCCCGCCATCTTAAGTACTGGCAGTAAGTCTGCCAGTACTAAAATAAGAGGTTTTTTTTGGGGGGGGGTTTTTAAATAATAATTCTGTTCTGTAGTATCCTCCCTTAGCCCCCAACCTCCCTGATCCCCCCCCCAAACAGCTCTCTAACCCCCCCTCTCTCTGCCTTATTGCGCCATTTTGGGTACAGGCAGCTGTCTGCCAATGCCCAGTTTGAAATCAAATATGGGTTTTTTTATTTATTTTTTTAAAAATACTATTTTCTGTAGTGTAGCTGCCCTCCCTCAACCTTCAACCCCTGCCAGATCGCTAAACATTTTTTAAATGTCCACCCTCACTCCCACCGAGTACCACCTTGTGCTCCCACCGAGTACCACCATTGTTCCATAGTGTAGGGTTCCCACCCGCCCGCGCACCCGCTCCAGTTCACGCGCGCGCACCCGCGCACGCGCCTGCACTCGATCCCACCCGCCTCCCTGGGTAAGCTCCCACCCACCAACGAACATGGCCATCAATGGCCGATGCAGAGAGGGCCACAGGGTGGCTCTCTCTGCATCGGACGGCTAAAAAATGTTATAGCAGGATGCCTCAATATCGAGGCATCACTGCTATAACATGAAAGCAGTTGGAAGTGATCAGGATTTCAAAGACCAACGACGTACAGGGTACGTCCTTGGTCGTTAACTGCATTTTTTTGCAGGACGTACCCCATACGTCTTTGGTCGTTAAGGGGTTAATATTCATTTGGTAACAATTTTACTGTTTTATATCGTGTTTTTTTCCATTTTGGATGTCTCATTTATAGTAATTTTAATATTTTAGGCAAAATGCATGCTTTTAGAACAACTAATTATTAACGTGCTACAAAATAGTCTCATAATTTGGCCATTGTCAGGTTTATAAATTAGATTATTTTTTTTGTCTGCAGCTGCTCATTAAATAGCTGTATTACAATTTTTTGAAAACCAAAATCCAGTGTTCTATAAAACAACTTGATTTACTTATGTTTGTGTTTGAGATTTTGTTTTGTTATCAACATAATTATAATTAAATCTTGCAAATATTTTACAACAGTTAAATACAAATAATATTGTTTGAAAACAAGTGCTTTTTTTTGTTGCTTTTTTTGCTCCAGGACGTAGCATAATTTTAGAGCTTTGGCTTTTCTACTAATCATGAGCATCACACATTCTATGGAGTGGAATTACCATAGAGTTAAATGATTATAAAAACTAGTAGATTATTTAATAAGTCTAATCAATCTAATAGAAAAGTTTTTTTTTTCTCTTCACATAGAAGGCTGAAGGGACCTTTAGCTTATTTGTACTATACATGAACATTGAGTTAAGAAAGGTCCCCAGTTACAATATACTCTTTAATCATATTTCTTTCTAAAGACACGGTGAGTCCACGCATCATCATAATTACTATTGGGAATATCACTCCTGGCCTGCAGGAGGAGGCAAAGAGCACCACAGCAAAAGCTGTTAAATACCACTCCCCTTACCCATAACCCCCAGTCATTCTCTTTGCTTGTAGTTGGAAGGAGGTGGTAAAGTAGGTGTCTGATTCTTCTTTCACAATTTCTTTTTTTTTAAAGCAGAGCAAGCTGCTCTGACTTTTTTCTGGGGTATAACCATAGTCCATGTTAGTCTCTTCAGTAGCGCAATGGTGGCTTTTGAGCATTTGGGAACTTGGGGGATATAATCCCCTCCGCGCCTCCTATGTAGTTTGTGCTGCCCTTCTTTTAAAAAGTCTGAGTAAGTTTATTCAGCCTTTTTTTGTTTTCCACAGGTCCATGTAAGGAGTGTTCCCTTTCAAACTTGGTGAGCTGCCCTGCTGCCGGGCAGATTATTTTTGAGGTAAGTGCTGTTTTTTGGATAGATATGGCACTTAGGGGGTTAATTTATTTCTAACTGTGTTCAGTTTTTATTTAACTCATGGCAGTTTTGTGGGGCACTGTTGTGAATTTGGATGCAGCTGAGGCTGTTTTGTGGCTCTTTTTATTAGGAGTATTATATTTGGCTCTTGTGTATGTTTAAAACGCCAGTAGCGTTTTACTGACAGACAGTTTCGGTTAGCATTTTGAGTCCTCTGTGTTTTCCTCCCGGCGGTGTTTTTTTTACTGCGAACTGTCATGCCGACCGGGAGGTTGTGTAGACGCGCACGATGGGCGGAGTTTTGTTTGGCGCGAGGGTTGCGCGCTCTTCCTCTCAGTATTGTTTTTTCATCATCAGTGAAAGGTTGTTCAGCTGCTGCTGCGATACCGGATGTGTGTCTTTGTGGGAGCAGTTTGAGAGTGTGATCGTTTTAGAAGTTCTTTCCTAATGGTAGGAGGCTGGCTAAGCACCTCAGTTGGGTTTGTTAAGTGTAGAGGTGCTTGTAAGGGCTCAGCGCTGTTTGTTTTTTCTGGGCTTTGTTTTTTGGAACTTTTTTTTAAAGAGACTAACGTTTCATTTTTATTATAATTTTTTTCCAAAAAATATAAGTTTTTTTTTTGTTTGTTTGTTTAATCTGTGTGTAAAATGGACCAAGAGGACTTGCAAGCTGTTACCTGCAATTTATGTCTAGATACTAATGTAGAGCCACCTATCCCTTTCTGTTCCTCATGTATAAAGAGAACCTTACAGTAATAGGGATAGGCTTTTTGATACAGAGCCTTCATTTTCTAAGGAGAATTTTGTTCACGAGTCTCCTGTTCAAGCTGTAGTGCAGCTTTCTCCCCATTCATCCCAATCTCTATAATCTTCACATGCAGTGCCCTGCGTTTCATCTCAGGTTGTTTATTCTTTACAGGATATGGCTACTCCTATATCCTCTGCTGTTTCTGAGGCTTTGTGTTGCAGGATAAGCGTAAAAGGAGTTCTGATTCTGTTGCAGTTATTTCTAATGTTTCTTGCCATAGGACTGAGGAAGAAGATATTTCAGTAGCGTCTGAAGGTGAAATTTCAGATTCTGATAGTGTGACTCCTTTGGCTGATTCTGAGGTTGTTTCTTTCAGATATAAGCTGGAGCACCTCTGTTTGTTACTCAGGGAGGTTTTGGCTACTTTGGATGACTCTGATTCGACGGTCATAGTTACTCCCAAGAAGGCTAAACATAACAAATTCTTTGAGGTTCCTTCTGTGGCGGAAGTTTTTCCTGTTCCAGATCATGTTTCAGAAATTATTGCACGGGAATGGGAGAAGCCTGGAATTCCTTTTTTCTCCTTTTTCCTATTGCGGACTCTTTTAAGGAATCTTGGCAGACGGTTCCTAAGGTAGGTAGAGGGAGCTATTTCCACTTTAGCTAAGAGGACCACTATTCCTATTGAGGATAGTTGTTCTTTTAAGTATCCAATGGATAAGAAATTAGAAGCTTTACTTTAAAGGATGTATGTTCACCAGAGGTTCCAATGGCAACCTGCTGCGTATATTGCGACACTTCAGTGCGGCTGCATATTGGTTTGATGCATTGTCTGATTCTATTCAACAGGAATCTCCTCTGGAGGAAATTCAGGATAGAATTAAGGCTTTAAAATTGGCCAATTCTTTTATTGCCGACGCTTCTTTACAGGTAATCAAGTTGGGATAAAAAATGTCAAGCTTTGCTGTTCTAGCGCGCAGGACTATATGTTTAAACTCTTGGTCTGCGGATGTATCATCTAAATCTAAGCTTTTATCTATTCCTTACAAGGGAAAGACCTTGTTTGGGCCTGGTTTGACTGAGATTATTTTTGATATCACTGGAGGGAAGGGTCATACTCTTCCTCAGGATAGGAGAAATAAACATAAGGGTCGTCAGAGTAATTTTCGTTCCTTTCGTAACTTCTCTGGTAAGTATTCCTCCTCTTCCAAGCAGGATCAGTCCAAGCCCTCTTGGAAGTCTAATCAGTCCTGGAGCAAGGGGAAGCAATCTAAGAAGCCTGCTACTGACTCAAAGTCAGCATGAAGGGTCTGCCCCCGATTTGTTCGTTCAAGCCTGGGTAAGGGATGTTCCAGATCCCTGGGTGGTAGATATTGTGTCACAGGGATACAAGGTGGAGTTCAAAACTTTTCCTCCCAGGGGCAGGTTTCATCTGTCAAGGTTATCGGTTTTACTCAGATAAAAAAAAGAGGCATTCTTAAGTTGTGTTCAGGATCTTTCCGACATAGGAGTGATCATTCCTGTTCCAGTTCAGGAGCAGAAACTAGGGTTTTATTCCAATCTGTTTATCGTTCCCAAAAAGGAGGGAACCTTCAGACCCATCCTGGATCTCAAGTGTGTTAACAAGTTTCTCAGAATGCCGTCCTTCAAGATGGAAACTATTCGGTCTATTCTTCCTCTGGTTCAAGAGGGTCAGTTCATGACTACAGTAGATCTGAAGGATGCGTATCTGCATATTCCCATCCACAAGGATCATCACAAGTTTCTGTGATTTGCCTTCCTAGACCAGCATTTTCAGTTTGTGGCTCTTCCTTTTGGTATTGCAACAGCTCCCAGGGTGTTTTCAAAGGTCTTGGGTGCGTTATTGGCAGTTCTCAGACTACAGGTGGTTGCAGTAGCTCCTTACCTGGACGACATTCTAGTTCAGGCGCCATCTTTTCAACTAGCAAACTCCCACACGGAGTTGTTGTTGTCTTTTCTGCGCTTCCACGGTTGGAAGGTGAATTTAGGAAAAAGTTCCTTGATTCCGGCTACAAGAGTGGTATTCTTCGGAACCATTATAGATTCTCTGGAAATGAAGATTTTTGACAGAAGCAAGGAAGCCAAAACTGTTCAATTCCTCTCTGGCTCTTCAGTCATCTCCTCGTCCATCGGTGGTCCAGTGTATGGAGGTGATTTGTCTGATGGTTTTGGTCATGGACATCATTCCGTTTGCTCGGTTTCATCTCAGACCTCTACAGTTATGCATGCTGAGACAGTGGAACGGGGATTTTATGGATCTGTCTCCAAAGATTGTTCTAGATCAGGCTGCAAGAGAGTCTCTTCCGTGGTGGTTGTCTCAGGATCATCTCTCTCCCAGGGAACCTGTTTTCGCAGGCCTACCTGGGTGATGGTGACCACGGATTCCAGTCTGCTGGGTTGGGGAGCTAGCTGTCTGGGGTTCTCTGAAGGCTCAGGGTCTGTGGACCCGGGAGGAAACGGTTCTTCCTATAAATGTCTTAGAGTTGAGGGCAATCTTCAATGCTCTCCTAGCCTGGCCTCAATTGGCTTCAACCCAGTTTATCAGATTTCAGTCGGACAATATAACTTCCGTGGCTTACATCAATCATCAAGGGGGAACTCAGAGTTCTTTGGCGATGGAGGTAGCCAGGATTATTCAGTGGGCAGAGTTTCAGAATTGCTGTCTGTCTGCGATTCACATTCCAGGGGTGGAAAATTGGGAAGCAGATTTTCTGAGCAGACCGTTTTTTCATCCGGGGGAGTGGGAACTTCATCTGCAGGTGTTTTCCAGTTTGGTTCTCAGGTAGGGTCTTCTGGAATTGGATCTTATAGCATCTCGTCACAATGCCAAGTTTTTGAAGTATGGGTCGAGGTCAAGGGATCCTCAAGCTGTTCTAATAGATGCTCTGGTAGTTCCCTTGAAGTTCAGTCTGGCATACGCGTTTCCTCCGTTTTTGCCCTTCTTCCTCAGGTCATTGCTCGGATCAGGCAAGAGAGGGTGTCAGTGATTCTCATTGCGCCTTGGCTTGGCCTCGCACAATCTGGTATGCAGATCTGGTGGAAATGTCATCGTCTCCTTCAGTTGAGGAAGTACCTTCTACTTCAGGGTCCCTTCCTTCATCCAAATCTCGTTTCTCTGAAGCTGACTGCTTGGAGATTGAACGCTTGATTCTATGTAAGCGTGGTTTTTCGGAGTCGGTTATTGAGACTATGATTCAGGTGCCTAAGCCTGTGACTAGAAAGATTTATTACAAGATATGGCGTAAATATCTGCATTGGTGTGAATCTAAGGGCTACTCTTGGAGTAGAGTTAGGATTCCTAGGATTTTGTCTTTTCTCCAGGAGGGTCTGGAGAAAGGTTTGTCTGCTAGTACCCTGAAGGGCCAAATTCTGCTTTATCTATTTTGATGAATAAAAAGGTAATTGATAAACAGGTCAATTATTGAATAGTCTAACTATTTAATAAACTTTAGAATAGAAGCAAAATATTAATTAACCTTAGAGGTTAAGTCCACAATAATCTTCAGAAATATTACTTAATAAAAATAAAAGTTGAGAGCATAATATATTCCCCCTACAGAAGAGAGAAAAACAAAACAAATGAGGCTTGAAAAAAAAAAAAGGTTAACACTTCTGCATATTTTGGATAACTTTTTTTTATGAATCCTCTCTCTTGCACTGTCCTGGATCTCCACTTTCCTATAGTTAAGTCTCTTAGCTTGTCTCACACAACTGACAAGTTTATTCAATTGATTACTAAACACCTATATGTAAACACTTCCAATTCAGCAATAAAATATTAGGAGATGGCTGGCACAGATTTATATATATATTATATGTGTGTAATATGAAGCCTATTATGAATGGAGATATTTTATTACATATAATTTACTCTATAGAGCAGTGAGGACTGTGTGTAAAATATCTATGAATATCTTTATAGTAATTAAATATTTGCCTGTTTTTTTATTAATGTGTTTATTTTACACTGATGACATCACTGTATTTTCTAAGATTGGTTAAATGGGTTGCTTGCTGTAATTATATATAAATAGTATATATTACTGTAAATATGTACAGTGCATTTTAACCCCTTAATGACCACAGCACTTTTCCATTTTCTGTCCGTTTGGGACCAAGGCTATTTTTACATTTCTGCGGTGTTTGTGTTTAGCTGTAATTTTCCCCTTGCTCATTTAATGTACCCACACATATTATATACAGTTTTTCTCGCCATTAAATGGACTTTCAAAATATACCATTATTTTCCTCATATCTTATAATTTACTATAAAAAAATTTATAAAATATGAGGAAAAAATAGAAAAAAACACACTTTTTCTAACTTTGACCCCCAAAATCTGTTATACATCTACAACCACCAAACAAAAACCATGCTAAATAGTTTCTAAATTTTGTCCTGAGTTTAGAAATACCCAATGTTTACATGTTCTTTGCTTTTTTTGCAAGTTATAGGGCCATAAATACAAGTAGCACTTTGCTATTTCCAAACCACTTTTTTTCAAAATTAGCGCTAGTTACATTGGAACACTGATATCTTTCAGGAATCCCTGAATATCCCTTGACATGTATATATTTTTTTTTAGAAGACATCCCAAAGTATTGATCTAGGCCCATTTTGGTATATTTCATGCCACCATTTCACCGCCAAATGCGATCAAATAAAAAAAAATGTTCACTTTTTCACAATTTTTTTCACAAACTTTAGGTTTCTCACTGAAATTATTTATAAAAAACTTATGCAATTATAGCATACATGGTTGTAAATGCTTCTCTGGGATCCCCTTTGTTCATAAATAGCAGACATATATGGCTTTGGTTTTGCTTTTTACTAATTAGAAGGCTGCTAAATGCGACTGCGCACCACACGTGTATTATGCCCAGCAGTGAAGGGGTTAATTAGGGAGCATGTAGGGAGCTTCTAGGGTTAATTTTAGCTTCAGTGTAGTGTAGTAGACAACCCCAAGTATTGATCTAGGCCCATTTTGGTATATTTCATGCCACCATTTCACCGCCAAATGCAATCAAATTAAAAAAAACGCAAAATTTTTCACAATTTTAGGTTTCTCACTGAAATTATT
This sequence comes from Bombina bombina, assembly GCF_027579735.1. Taxonomy (NCBI): domain Eukaryota; kingdom Metazoa; phylum Chordata; class Amphibia; order Anura; family Bombinatoridae; genus Bombina; species Bombina bombina. Next base: position 724,439,806 of record NC_069503.1, on the reverse strand, counting down.
TACAAACAGCATGTGCAATTATGGCACAAATAGTTGTAAATGCTTCTCTGGGATCCCCTTTGTTCAGAAATAGCAGACATATATGACTTTGGGGTTGCTTTTTGGTAATTAGAAGGCCGCAAAGTGCTGCTGCGCATCACACATGTATTATGGCTAGCAGTCAAGGGGTTAATTAGGTAGTTTGTAGGGAGCTTGCGGGGTTAATTTTAGCTTTAGTGTAGAGATCAGCCTCCCACCTGACACATCAGACCCCCTGATATCTCCCAAACAGCTCCCTTCCCTCCCCCACCCCACAATTGTCCCCGCCATCTTAAGTACTGGCAGAAAGTCTGCCAGTACTAAAATAAAAGTTTTTTTTTTTAAATACATCTTTAGCATATTTACATATGCTACTTTGTAGGATCCCCCCTTAGCCCTGATCCCCCCCCAAAAACAGCTCTCTAACCCCCCCCCCCCTGCCTTATTGGGGGCCATCTTGGGTACTGGCAGCTGTCTGCCAGTACCCAGTTAACAACATTTTTTCCTCTTTTTGTATTTTTTTTTTTTACATTTTGCTGTAGTGTAGCTTCCCCACGACCAACCCCCACCCCCACCCCCTCCCAGATCCCTTAGATTAGTTTTTGGGGACATTTACTCCCCCTCTTCCTCCCACTTACTACATAATTATTTCTGTAGTGTAAGCGGTTCCCACCCGCTCCCTCCCGTGCATGCGCCCGCCCACCGATCCCACGTGCACGCGCGCGTGTCTGTGCGCGCCCCTGACTCTCCCGCCCCCGATCCCGCCCCCCTCTGTGTATCTGAAGCCATCGATGGCCGCCCACCCGCCTCCCACTGCAGCTCCCACCCACCAACGATTGCGGCCATCGATGGCCGGTGTAGAGAGGGCCACAGAGTGGCTCTCTCTGCACCGCAGGGGTACAAATTGTTATTGCAGGATGCCTCGATATTGAGGCATCCTGCAATAACCGGAAAGCAGCTGGAAGCGATGAGGATCGCTTCCAGCTGCTTTCCAAACTGAGGACGTACGCCACACGTCCTCAGGCGTTAACTGCCTTTTTTCTGAGGACGTGTGGCGTACGTCCTCGGTCATTAAGGGGTTAATCTAGTTAGCCATATAATGTGTATAAATTTTAATTATTTATATAGTAACAAATAATCACATTACATCTTCCTCTTGACACAATGAGCAGCAGTAATATCATCTTCACTTGAGTGAAGAGGGGATGGTGGAATACTTATACAATATGGTAAGCAGTGACTAGAATGGTAAAAACCCAATAGATTGAGCATTGGAGAGCAGCTACAACAGCTGAATTGCATAGGTGCTCTCTTATTAACAAACGTTTTAACAAAAGACCTTGTCTGCCAGTAGTTCATAAAATACTGCTTATTTAATGATGTATAGAATTGTGTTTTAACAATTTAACTGGGGGTTATCTTGGACATGAGTGGTGTTGGGCTAAAAGAATATATTCTTTTCACCACCCCTTTGTTACAAGCAGCATGTGGTACTTCCCCCTAATAGATTCATGAATCTCTGCGAGCAGCAAAGATCTTGACACTTCATATTCAGCATTCAGAGAGGCAGAGCTGGCATTGTGTCAGTGCATGAGACTATCTATGTGCACCAGCAAACAATTGAAGACTGTAGAGCTCTGCACTATTCATTAAAGAAAACAGACAGCATATTTTCTCCAGCCTCCTTCCTTTGTTCTGCAACACAGAGGATGCTCATCAGTACGGCTGCCTGGTAACTGAAGGCTTGGACAGCTCCCTTTCTCCGGTTTGTGCATTCAGACATTTCGACTATGTCCTCTCCAGGGTCCACCGGGAGCAGCCAAAGGAGTTCCTGTAGGTGCAACTTTTGCTTTGATTAGACGATCATCTTATTGATGCCCAAGGGGATAGCTTAAAGAGGTGCAGACTTAAAGTTGTCTTGGTTCCAGAAGCTGCACTGCAGTGCTGGCATAGCTTAGTTTGGGAAACGTGAGTTGTTTCATAGTGTGACTTCCTCCTTAATATGCTTTTATCTATCAGAACACTGTTGCTTTGCTGTAATTAAAAATGAATCACTGCTCCGCTCTTCATTAACTGTTAGCTGAAATTCTTGAGGTTCGTTTAAAAATGAAAGATGTTGAGAACAGTTAGATAAGAAAGACATGAACGATTTAGAATTTTAATCAATAGATCTACAGTTACATTTTGCAGTGTATTTATTTCAAATATAGAATACATATTTTGTATTGATTTAATAATGAGCTTGATGTTGCGCACAAATAAATATATATATTTTCTTATTGGTGTTTGGTGAAGCATATTAATTTATATATATATATATATATATATATATATATATATATATATATATATATATAAATGCCTTGTAGGGTGAATTCTTTGATTGATGATTCTTTATTTTAAATATTACCTTTATAGATCTGTAGTGTAAACAATAAGCCATTTATCAGAGCTACAGTCATTAAATTGCGCGCTCCAATTTAAACAGTTAATGGAATTTCTCCAGAATCAATAGCCAATTAACTAATAAAAGCAATACATTAATAAATAGATTAAGGGTGTGGTCTTTTGACTATTTGAGAATCAAAGAGTGTGTAAATAATCTGTATTATTTCTACACTTGTAGGTTAGGTCTGCCTCAATTCTTTACCTTCCTTTTCTTTTCTTTGTTTTTTTTTTTTTCTTTTTTGAGAGGGATAAAACAACTGTACTGAGAATGTAACCCACACTGGCAAAATGCTGTTTTTTTCCATTCACTGATGAGGTAAATTATCAGTTAATATACTAAATATATCAAGGAATGTGTGTGTGTGTATCCGTGTTGTGGATATGCTTCTTTACTGTACTAATAGCCAATCACAGAGGTATATTGTTGCCAATCAGCTAGCCTGTTGCTCTGAGGGTCAAACTGAAGCTTGACTTGTTATGTATCAGAATGTAAAGTATTCCTTTGTGAATTAATGTTACTGGTAGTTGGACAACTAAGGGCATGAACTTGACATAGCCCAGTACATGTATTTGTGCTAGTTCTTTGCAATAGTGTCATCATGTAGCTTGGTTATAGCATGATCTTCACAGGAAAGGTTTGTGTGTTTTATTACTTGTGGCTGGGAACTGTATCTTGCATGGTTCAGTGCTGCTGGTTCCACTTCTATGTCATGGAGTTTGTAAGTGGGAGGTGGAAGAAATCTTGGAGCATGTTTTATTCGGTTTTCATTTTTAATTGTAGGCATTCAACATTGCCGTAATTAACTATATATTTTGTTTGCATATGGTCTACGAGTGTTTAGTAGACATTTGCATTTGTTTTTTGACATATGTAAAAAAAAAAAAAGTATCTAATGTTTCCGTATTTGTTGCATTTGTCCAGAAATTATACAACACTTTGATGATAAACGAATAAACCGAATACATGTAAGAAAATAATGTAGTGGTTCATTTGTGCAGTTAAAACCGTTACTTTAAAGGTTAGAGTGTTTTTTTGTTTGTTTTTTGGTGGGGAAATTTACACAGTTCAAGAAGGATTTAGCAGTGTCTTGTCAGCTAATAATTATGTAAGCTTCAATTTTGTTCTTGGCCAGTCCTGACCAAATTAAAGGGACAATAAAGTCAAAATGAAACTTTAACGATTCAGATAGAGTATGCAGTTTTAAGTCATTTTCCTATTTTACTTCTATTATCACTTTTTCTTTGTTCTCGCTCTATTCTTTGTTGAAGACTAAACCTAGGCAGGCTAATTGGAGTTTAGGAGTGTGCTCATGTCTAAAGCAGTCTATGGCAGCAGTGTTTGTAACTATATATAACATTGCTATAAACAATGTTGCAAACACTGGTACCTTGAGACGTATGTATGCTCCTAAACTCATCTATAGTTACTCTTTAAAAAAAACAAAAAACAAGAAAGCTAAGCAATATTGATAATAGTAGCCGTGTGGATTTTATTTAAATCAATAGTCAGTAAGATCATTTTAAATCAATTTTAATCATGGTTTCAATTTTTAGAATAATAAGTTTTCAGATTATTTTTCCAGTTATATCAGACCATTACTGATTTGGTTATACATCATTAGATATGTATAGATAGATCATTGGAAGTGAACTATGTTAAGTTTAATTGGTTAATCGTTCATATTTGATCAACTTTTCACCTGTTCTTTTATTGGAAGGAAAACAATAATAATTACATTAATAATAACAATTGAAATAGTTTTATTTAACTAAAACAATAATATTATTTTTCATGTTTAATGCTGGTCCCTCCCTCTTCACACTTGGGTCCTTGTGCAGATCTGTTCCATTCCAAACTATCTTCTATTCAGCGAGCTTCTTGAAAATTAGGGGCCAATTTATGATGGCCCGAATGTGGCCAAATCTCCCTGTTTCCGCACGAGCCATCAGGCTTGCCGGAAACAGGAGTTAAGAAGCAGCGGTCTTAACTCATATGCCGCCTCTGAGGCGGCGTACAGCAATCCGGCCGCAAATCTGCAGGGGGCGGCATTGCACAAGCAGTTCACTAGAACTGCTTGTGCAATGCTGAATGCCGACAGCGTATGCTGTCCGCATTAAGCGATGTCTGGCGGACATGATACGCATCATGTCTGTCAGGCATTGTTAAATCTGCCCCTTAGTATGTGTTGATTCTGTGTACATAGATTTGCAGGGGAGCAATGGCATTAAAGGGACAGTAAAGCGCAAATAAAAATTGCATGTTCTTTCTGAATCAGGAAAGTTTAAACAATTTTCCAATTGACTTCTCTTATCTAGTTTGCTTTGTTCTTTTGGTATCTATTGTTGAAAAGCTTGGGCTCAGAAGCAATGCACTACTGTTAGATAGCTGCTTGTCACCGTCTCAGGCCCCAGCAGAGCATTGCTCTCCTTCAACAAAGGATTCCAAGAGAATTAGGCAAATCTTATAATAGAAATTATTCTGAAAATTGTATGCTCTTTCTGAAACTCAAAAGTTGTCTTTCGTGATTATGCCCCTTTTAAGGTCTGTTCATTTTTTAATATTTTGCTGTGGAGAAGGGACATGTTATTTCCGCAGACACAATAGAATGCAAGCTCAATCCTATTGGCTGATTGGATCAGCCAATAGGATTGAAGCTCAATCCTATTGCATCAGCCAATAGAATTTTTGCAACTTTAATTCTGATTGGCTGATAGAATTATATCAGCCAATCAAAATTCAAGGGACGCCATCTTTGATGACGTCCCTTAAAGGAACCTTAATTCTTCAGTAGCTGTCGACAGAAGAGGATGCTCCGCGCCGGATGTCTTGAAGGTGGAGCCGCTCCGTGTCGGAAGGATGAAGATGGAAGATGCCGTCTGGATAAAGACTTCTGTCCTTCGGAGGACCACTTCTTGTCTCTTGGATGAAGACTTCTCCCGGCTTCATTGAAGACTTCTGTCCGCTTGGATGAAGACTTCTCCCGGCTTGATGATGATGGATGTCCGGTCTTCAAAAACTGTAAGTGGATCTTCGGGGGTTAGCTTAGGGTTTGGGCAATGGAAAAGAGCTAAATGCCCTTTTCAGGGCAATGGGGAGCTTAGGTTTTTTAGATAGGTTTCTCCAACATAGGTGTGTCCGGTCCACGGCGTCATCCTTACTTGTGGGATATTCTCTTCCCCAACAGGAAATGGCAAAGAGCCCAGCAAAGCTGGTCACATGATCCCTCCTAGGCTCTGCCTACCCCAGTCATTCTCTTTGCCGTTGGGCCCCTAAACCAGTCTGATGGGGCCAGGGAGGTTTTGTCTGAGGGAGAAATTACTGATTCAGGGAACATTTCTCAACAAGCTGAACCTGATGTGATTACGTTTAAATTTAAGTTGGAACATCTCCGCATCCTGCTTAAGGAGGTATTATCCACTCTGGATGATTGTGACAAGTTGGTCATCCCAGAGAAACTATGTAAAATGGACAAGTTCCTAGAGGTCCCGGGGCTCCCAGAAGCTTTTCCTATACCCAAGCGGGTGGCGGACATTGTAAATAAAGAATGGGAAAGGCCCGGTATTCCTTTCGTCCCTCCCCCCATATTTAAAAAATTGTTTCCTATGGTCGACCCCAGAAAGGACTTATGGCAGACAGTCCCCAAGGTCGAGGGAGCGGTTTCCACTTTAAACAAACGCACCACTATACCCATAGAAGATAGTTGTGCTTTCAAAGATCCTATGGATAAAAAAATTAGAAGGTTTACTTAAAAAGATGTTTGTTCAGCAGGGTTACCTTCTACAACCAATTTCATGCATTGTCCCTGTCGCTACAGCCGCGTGTTTCTGGTTTGATGAGCTGGTAAAGGCGGTCGATAGTGATTCTCCTCCTTATGAGGAGATTATGGACAGAATCAATGCTCTCAAATTGGCTAATTCTTTCACCCTAGACGCCACTTTGCAATTGGCTAGGTTAGCGGCTAAGAATTCTGGGTTTGCTATTGTGGCGCGCAGAGCGCTTTGGTTGAAATCTTGGTCAGCTGATGCGTCTTCCAAGAACAAGCTACTTAACATTCCTTTCAAGGGGAAAACGCTGTTTGGCCCTGACTTGAAAGAGATTATCTCTGATATCACTGGGGGTAAGGGCCACGCCCTTCCTCAGGATCGGCCTTTCAAGGCCAAAAATAAACCTAATTTTCGTCCCTTTCGTAGAAACGGACCAGCCCAAAGTGCTACGTCCTCTAAGCAAGAGGGTAATACTTCTCAAGCCAAGCCAGCTTGGAGACCAATGCAAGGCTGGAACAAGGGAAAGCAGGCCAAGAAACCTGCCACTGCTACCAAGACAGCATGAAATGTTGGCCCCCGATCCGGGACCGGATCTGGTGGGGGGCAGACTCTCTCTCTTCGCTCGGGCTTGGGCAAGAGATGTTCTGGATCCTTGGGCGCTAGAAATAGTCTCCCAAGGTTATCTTCTGGAATTCAAGGGGCTTCCCCCAAGGGGGAGGTTCCACAGGTCTCAGTTGTCTTCAGACCACATAAAAAGACAGGCATTCTTACGTTGTGTAGAAGACCTGTTAAAAATGGGAGTGATTCATCCTGTTCCATTAGGAGAACAAGGGATGGGGTTCTACTCCAATCTGTTCATAGTTCCCAAAAAAGAGGGAACGTTCAGACCAATCTTAGATCTCAAGATCTTAAACAAGTTTCTCAAGGTTCCATCGTTCAAAATGGAAACCATTCGAACAATTCTTCCTTCCATCCAGGAAGGTCAATTCATGACCACGGTGGATTTAAAGGATGCGTATCTACATATTCCTATCCACAAGGAACATCATCGGTTCCTAAGGTTCGCATTCCTGGACAAGCATTACCAGTTCGTGGCGCTTCCTTTCGGATTAGCCACTGCTCCAAGGATTTTCACAAAGGTACTAGGGTCCCTTCTAGCTGTGCTAAGATCAAGGGGCATTGCTGTAGTACCTTACTTGGACGACATTCTGATTCAAGCGTCGTCCCTTCCTCAAGCAAAGGCTCACACGGACATCGTCCTGGCCTTTCTCAGATCTCACGGATGGAAAGTGAACGTGGAAAAGAGTTCTCTATCTCCGTCAACAAGGGTTCCCTTCTTGGGGACAATAATAGACTCCTTAGAAATGAGGATTTTTCTGACAGAGGCCAGAAAAACAAAACTTCTAGACTCTTGTCGGATACTTCATTCCGTTCCTCTTCCTTCCATAGCGCAGTGCATGGAAGTGATAGGTTTGATGGTAGCGGCAATGGACATAGTTCCTTTTGCGCGCATTCATCTAAGACCATTACAACTGTGCATGCTCAGTCAGTGGAATGGGGACTATACAAACTTGTCTCCGAGGATACAAGTAAATCAGAGGACCAGGGACTCACTCCGTTGGTGGCTGTCCCTGGACAACCTGTCACAAGGGATGACCTTCCGCAGACCAGAGTGGGTCATTGTCACGACCGACGCCAGTCTGATGGGCTGGGGCGCGGTCTGGGGATCCCTGAAAGCTCAGGGTCTTTGGTCTCGGGAAGAATCTCTTCTACCGATAAATATTCTGGAACTGAGAGCGATATTCAATGCTCTCAAGGCTTGGCCTCAGCTAGCGAGGGCCAAGTTCATACGGTTTCAATCAGACAACATGACGACTGTTGCGTACATCAACCATCAGGGGGGAACAAGGAGTTCCCTGGCGATGGAAGAAGTGACCAAAATCATTCTATGGGCGGAGTCTCACTCCTGCCACCTGTCTGCTATCCACATCCCAGGAGTGGAAAATTGGGAAGCGGATTTTCTGAGTCGTCAGACATTGCATCCGGGGGAGTGGGAACTCCATCCGGAAATCTTTGCCCAAGTCACTCAACTGTGGGGCATTCCAGACATGGATCTGATGGCCTCTCGTCAGAACTTCAAAGTTCCTTGCTACGGGTCCAGATCCAGGGATCCCAAGGCGGCTCTAGTGGATGCACTAGTAGCACCTTGGACCTTCAAACTAGCTTATGTATTCCCGCCGTTTCCTCTCATCCCCAGGCTGGTAGCCAGGATCAATCAGGAAAGGGCGTCGGTGATCTTGATAGCTCCTGCGTGGCCACGCAGGACTTGGTATGCAGATCTGGTGAATATGTCATCGGCTCCACCATGGAAGCTACCTTTGAGACGAGACCTTCTTGTTCAAGGTCCGTTCGAACATCCGAATCTGGTCTCACTCCAGCTGACTGCTTGGAGATTGAACGCTTGATCTTATCGAAGCGAGGGTTCTCAGATTCTGTTATCGATACTCTTGTTCAGGCCAGAAAGCCTGTAACTAGAAAGATTTACCACAAAATTTGGAAAAAATATATCTGTTGGTGTGAATCTAAAGGATTCCCTTGGGACAAGGTTAAGATTCCTAAGATTCTATCCTTCCTTCAAGAAGGATTGGAAAAAGGATTATCTGCAAGTTCCCTGAAGGGACAGATTTCTGCCTTGTCTGTGTTACTTCACAAAAAGCTGGCAGCTGTGCCAGATGTTCAAGCCTTTGTTCAGGCTCTGGTTAGAATCAAGCCTGTTTACAAACCTTTGACTCCTCCTTGGAGTCTCAACTTGGTTCTTTCAGTTCTTCAGGGGGTTCCGTTTGAACCCTTACATTCCGTTGATATTAAGTTATTATCTTGGAAAGTTTTGTTTTTGGTTGCAATTTCTTCTGCTAGAAGAGTTTCAGAATTATCTGCTCTGCAGTGTTCTCCTCCTTATCTGGTGTTCCATGCAGATAAGGTGGTTTTACGTACTAAACCTGGTTTTCTTCCAAAAGTTGTTTCTAACAAAAACATTAACCAGGAGATTATCGTACCTTCTCTGTGTCCGAAACCAGTTTCGAAGAAGGAACGTTTGTTGCACAATTTGGATGTTGTTCGCGCTCTAAAATTCTATTTAGAGGCTACAAAGGATTTTAGACAAACATCTTCCTTGTTTGTTGTTTATTCCGGTAAAAGGAGAGGTCAAAAAGCAACTTCTACCTCTCTCTCTTTTTGGATTAAAAGCATCATCAGATTGGCTTACGAGACTGCCGGACGGCAGCCTCCCGAAAGAATCACAGCTCATTCCACTAGGGCTGTGGCTTCCACATGGGCCTTCAAGAACGAGGCTTCTGTTGATCAGATATGTAGGGCAGCGACTTGGTCTTCACTGCACACTTTTACCAAATTTTACAAGTTTGATACTTTTGCTTCTTCTGAGGCTATTTTTGGGAGAAAGGTTTTGCAAGCCGTGGTGCCTTCCATCTAGGTGACCTGATTTGCTCCCTCCCATCATCCGTGTCCTAAAGCTTTGGTATTGGTTCCCACAAGTAAGGATGACGCCGTGGACCGGACACACCTATGTTGGAGAAAACAGAATTTATGTTTACCTGATAAATTACTTTCTCCAACGGTGTGTCCGGTCCACGGCCCGCCCTGGTTTTTTAATCAGGTCTGATAATTTATTTTCTTTAACTACAGTCACCACGGTATCATATGGTTTCTCCTATGCAAATATTCCTCCTTAACGTCGGTCGAATGACTGGGGTAGGCGGAGCCTAGGAGGGATCATGTGACCAGCTTTGCTGGGCTCTTTGCCATTTCCTGTTGGGGAAGAGAATATCCCACAAGTAAGGATGACGCCGTGGACCGGACACACCGTTGGAGAAAGTAATTTATCAGGTAAACATAAATTCTGTTTTTTATTTGGGGGTGTTGGTAAAAGAGCTGATTTCTTTGGGGCAATGCCCCGCAAAAGGCCGTTTTAAGGGCTATTGGCAGTTTAGTTTAGGCTAGGGTTTTTTTTTTTATTTTGATAGGGCTGTTAGATTAGGTGTAATTAGTTTAAATATTTGATCATTTCTTTTTTATTTTGTGTAATTTAGTGTTTGATTTTTTTTGTAATTTAGTTAATTGTATTTCATTTATGTAATTGATTTAATTGTAGTGTAATGTTAGGTGTTAGTGTAAGACAGGTTAGGTTTTATTTTACAGGTAAATTTGTATTTATTTTAACTAGGTAGCTTGTAAATAGTTAATAACTATTTACTAACTAGTCTACCTAGTTAAAATAAATACAAACTTAGCTGTGAAATAAAAATAAAACCTAAGATAGCTACAATGTAACTATTAGTTATATTGTAGCTAGCTTAGGGTTTATTTTACAGGTAAGTATTTAGTTTTAAATAGGAATTATTTAGTTGATAGTAATTTTTATTTAGATTTATTTTAATTATATTAAAGTTAGGTGTGTTAGGGTTAGGTTTAGGGGTTAATAACTTTAGTATAGTGGTGGCGGTGACATTGGGGGTGGCAGATTAGGGGTTAATAATATTTAACTAGTGTTTGTGATGCGGGAGTGCGGCGATTTAGGGGTTAATATGCTTATTATAGTGGCAGCGATGTCCGGTGTGGCAGATTAGGGGTTAATAATTTTATTTTAGTGTTTGCGATGTGGGAGGGCCTCAGCCAATTGGATTGAACTTGAATCTGATTGGCTGATTCAATCAGCCAATCAGATTTTTCTACCTTAATTCCGATTGGCTGATAGAATCCTATCAGCCAATCGGAATTCGACGGACGCCATCTTGGATGACGTCATTTAAAGGTACCTCATTCGTCAGGAAGTCGTCGTGCCGGATGGATGCTCCGCGGCGGAAGAGCGAAGAAAGAAGATTGAAGATGCCGCTTTGCTTGAAGACATCGCCGGATGGAAGAAGACATCGCCGGATGGAAGAAGACTTCACTGCCGCTTGATTGAAGACATCGCCGGATGGAAGAAGACTTCACTGCCGCTTGATTGGACATCGCCCGGATCGGATGAAGAGTTCGGCCCAGCTGGGTGAAGACAAGGTAGGGAGATCTTCAGGGGGTAGTGTTAGGTTTTTTTAAGGGGGGTTTGGGTGGGTTTAGAATAGGGGTATGTGGGTGGTGGGTTGTAATGTTGGGGGGTGGTATTGTGTTTTTCTTTTACAGGCAAAAGAGCAGAATTTTTTGGGGCATGCCCCGCAAAAGGCCCTTTTAAGGGCTGGTAAGGTAAAAGAGCTTTGAACTTTTTTAATTTAGAATAGGGTAGGGAATTTTTTTTATTTTGGGGGGATTTATTATTTTATTAGGGGGCTTAGAATAGGTGTAATTAGTTTAAAAATCTTGTAATCTTTTTTTTATTTTTTTGTAATTTAGTGTTTGTTTTTTTTAATTTAGTTTAGATTATTTTATTGTATTTTAGTTTAGATATTTGTAGTTTATTTAATTTAGTGATAGTGTAGGTGTATTTGTAACTTAGGTTAGGATTTATTTTACAGGTAAATTGGTAATTATTTTAACTAGGTAGCTATTAAATAGTTATTAACTATTTAATAGCTATTGTACCTAGTTAAAATAAATACCGAGTTACCTGTAAAATAAATATAAACCCTAAAACAGCTACAATGTAATTATTAATTATATTGTAGATATCTTAGGGTTTATTTTATAGGTAAGTATTTAGATTTAAATAGGAATATTTTAATTAATAATATTAATATTAATTAGATTTATTTTAATAAGAATTTAGTTAGGGATGTTAAAGTTAGATAGGGTTATTATACTTAATATATATATAATATAATAACGATATTAACTATATTAACCCTTGTGACAGACCCTTCTGTCAGGACTGAAAGAGTTAACTGTGTTTAGCTTTAAGAATCTAATTTATAAAGACAGGTTTTCTGGCCTCAGCTATTGTGTGCTATAATTACATTTAAGTAATAAACAGGCCATTGTTTAATCACCCTCAGAGAACAGACACTAGGTGATAAGACAAGCCAAATGTGTTTAAGTTGTTATCTGCCTAAGTAAAGTATTTAAGTAATATAATTCTATTGTATCATGTCAAGGGCGCTTCTCCCTTTTATCTAATGTACAACATTCTTTCAACCCCCATCTGAGGGGGGGTCAAAAACCTGTATAAATCTGTATGCTGCCTTCAAATAAAAGTTGTCATTCTGTTTTAAACCTGAAACTGGCTGGGTTGTGAATTGCTGATTGTCTATGCAGGACATTGTTCATCTGGGGTTAACCCTTGGTACACAGTTGGTACCGTAACATTGGTGGCAAGCGACGGGAGAATCCTTATCGCCCAGAAGAGCAACTACACAAGCCAGTAACCTCAGGAAGAGGGGGATTATTACAATACTGACTAAGATGGAAAGAGTACCAGGGACAGAAGGAACCAATGGGCCCAGCATATCAGACAGAACCCCTGAAGAAGCAAGCTTTGATCGGGCGGTTAAAATAAGACTGGCATATTATGGCCCCAACCCATCTGCCGAAATTATCGACCGGGTCATAGCAGCTGTGGAGGCCAACCTACTTCGCCAAAGCGGCGCTGCAGCAGCCCAAGTCACAGCAACCCCAGTGGAAAAGGGAAAAGTAAATTTTGCAGCTTTTAAAAACTTCCTGGAAACAGAAGGAGAGATTGATGGGTACCTTGCAGATTTTGAGAGGCAATGTGCACTACACAAGGTACCCGCAGAGGACTGGGTCACGATATTATCCGGAAAATTATCCGGCCGGGCCAGTGAGGCTTTTCGGGCCATTCCAGATGAGGAAGTCGGGGATTATAATACTGTAAAAGAGGCTCTGCTCTCCAGGTATGCGGTTACACCGGAGGCATACCGGAGGCGGTTCAGAGACACTGTTAAATTGGCTGGTGATTCCTACCTTGAGTGGGCATGTAAGGTGCACCGCACAGCATCTCACTGGATAGCGGGGTGCCAAGCCGTATCTGGGGAAGAGGTGCTGCAGCTATTCCTGTTGGAACATTGCTTCGACAAGTTACCCGCAGGAGTTCGAGAGTGGGTTCGGGACCGTAAACCCTCCACCCTGCATGAAGCGGCTCGCTTGGCAGATGAGTATACGGATGCCCGCAAACTGGACACTGCTACCACTAAGCCCCCTGCCAGAGTGGAGTACAGACCCCCAGTCACCCCAGCACCTGCCAGTTACCAACCCCCAGCACACCGCTATACCACACGGTCTCGGGCCACGAACTACCCTCAGAGAGCCTGGTTCAATTCGCGGGGCTACTCACAACCTATTCGGTGCTTTGGATGTAAGCAACTAGGGCACAAAAGACCAGAGTGTCCCCTAAACGCAGCGAACCAAGCACAGTCCTGGAGAAGACCCGCTAGCGGAATCCCACGTAATCCTCAGCCTGCGGCCCGCTACGTAGAGGCGCAAGAATGCTGGGGCATCCTACATGAGGCAGACCTTGTGCAAGCTGCCCACCGGAATAACCGGCAACTGGTTAAAGTGAATGGGAAGGAGGTCAGTGGTCTACGGGATACTGGTGCTACCATGACCTTGCTTAGAAAGAACTTGGTGTCTGAGAAACAGCACACAGGAGACACTGTGGCTGTGAGGGTAGCAGGGGGCACTGTGTTCCGCCTGCCTGTTGCCAGGGTGCATTTGGATTGGGGAGGGGGCGCTAGACCTGTGAATGTGGGGGTCATGAAGGATTTACCAGCTGATGTTCTCCTTGGAAATACCTTGGTCCCCCTTGTTTCTGCCTATGCTCCCATGGGTCCCGCTGATGTTAACCCTGTGACTACCCGTGCTCAGATCCGTGCAGCAGAGACTGACCCCCCTGCTGCTAAGCCCCAGGACGCTGAGCTCAGTAAATCTCTATCGGCTATTGATATGTGGGAGTCACGTTACAATGCGCTGATGAAGGAGAAGAGTCACGTAGAGGATAAAATGGTCACGTTAAATAATCATGTAACAGTGCTAGCGGGAGAGAAGAGGAGTGCAGAGGAAAAAGCACGTTTAGAACAGGAATCTCTGCTAGACAAGCTGCACCGACAGACTGCAGAAAACACCAGCTTGAGAGTGGAACATGAAACATTAAGGACAAACTTAGTGACACTGGAGGAGAAGCTGACGCTGGCTCATAGGGAGGTGCAGCAACTCAAGGGCACCCTATGTCAGTATGAAGGGATTGTGGATACCTATAAAGAGCAGGTACAAAAACCACGTAAAGAAGCCGATGATATTTTGAAGGACTGTTTAGCCCTAGTCGGGGCACTGAAGAGGTTGAACCCTTATTTATACAGACAGGGATTCTCTCTCATAACGGGAATACAGATGGATTGTCCCAGCAAACTGACATGCCTACCACCTCCTAGTCCGGTCATCCCCAGGTTGACCCGCAAAAGGGTCAAGCCGGGTCTGCCGGAGTGTTCCACAAGGGGGGAGCTATGTGACAGACCCTTCTGTCAGGACTGAAAGAGTTAACTGTGTTTAGCTTTAAGAATCTAATTTATAAAGACAGGTTTTCTGGCCTCAGCTATTGTGTGCTATAATTACATTTAAGTAATAAACAGGCCATTGTTTAATCACCCTCAGAGAACAGACACTAGGTGATAAGACAAGCCAAATGTGTTTAAGTTGTTATCTGCCTAAGTAAAGTATTTAAGTAATATAATTCTATTGTATCATGTCAAGGGCGCTTCTCCCTTTTATCTAATGTACAACATTCTTTCAACCCCCATCTGAGGGGGGGTCAAAAACCTGTATAAATCTGTATGCTGCCTTCAAATAAAAGTTGTCATTCTGTTTTAAACCTGAAACTGGCTGGGTTGTGAATTGCTGATTGTCTATGCAGGACATTGTTCATCTGGGGTTAACCCTTGGTACACAGTTGGTACCGTAACAACCCTAATATAATTAGGGTTAATATAGTTAATATAGCTGGCGGCGGTGTAGGGGGATTAAATTAGGGGTTAATATTTTTAAAATAGATGGCGGCAGGGTAGGGGGCTCACTTTAGGGGGTAGGTAAGATAGATGGTGGCGGGGTAGGGGGCTCACTTTAGGGGGTAGGTAAGATAGATGGCGGCGGGGTAAGGGGCTCACTTTAGGGGGTAGGTAAGATAGATGGCGGCGGGGTAGGGGGCTCACTTTAGGGGGTAGGTAAGATAGATAGCGGCGGGGTAGGGGCTCACATTAGGGGGTTATAGATTTAATATAGCTGGCGGCGGGGTCCGGGAGTGGCGGTTTAGGGTTTAATGCATTTTTATTATTAGGATAGTGAGGGGGATAGCGGATAGAGGGTTAGACGTGTCGGGCTATGTTTGGGAGGCGTGTTAGACAGTACGGGTGATTTTATAACTTTAGTCAGGTTTTGTAGGCGCCGGCAGTTTCTAAAGTGCCGTAAGTCACTGGCGACTCCAGAAATTTGTGCTTACGCAGATTTCTGGACATCGCTGGTTTGTGAGACTTACTGCACTTTAGCCTCTGACGGCGCCGTATATAGAATAGCTCGAGTTGCGAGCTGAAACTGCGGGCGGCGGGGGTTCCCTCGCTTGCGCCGCAAACTACGATCTTTATCGGATCGCGCCCCTGGTGGGGTGTAGAAGAGATAACTAATACATTTATAATTTTCCATTGTTTTCTCTTGTATTGGGTTTGGTTTAAAAAAAAAAAATAAGCTAAGGACTCATGCATGTGTACACAAAGTGATAACATAGTGAGATATTTTACCTGCAACCTCAACTCATTTCAATAGGCTGTGGTTTCAATACACAAAACCAGCAATTTCATATACACAAATAAACCTGAAAATGCAATTTATCATACATTCTGTACTCAGCAGCTTTTATAACAAGTCACTGGAAATACATTAAGCAATAAACATTTACAGTATACTGTCCCTTTAAAGTTTTTTGCATCTCAAAAATGTGTGTTTCTTTCCTCATCAGATGTGCAGAAACATTCATTTCCTGTTAGTTTTATTATTGATGGAATCAGAATTCACTTATTTTTTAAATGCTATTTTTTTATGTTTAATTTCTGCCTTTTCCATATAAGTGATTAAATTTATATGGTTAAAAAGCTCTTTAAATGGAGCATAAAGCGAAATATTAGTGGCCGTATAAAAGTTACTTTACTTTTAGTTTTTTCTATTCCTGTTTCGGCTACTGTGGTTGTATTACACTAATTATATCTGTCTGCTTCAAATACTTTATACTTTTACATTTTGTTATAATTTACATGGGCATACAGTGTGACTTCTGTGCATGCAGCAAGGCTGAAGAGATTAATAATCATGTGAGGTAAATTAGTTACTTGTTAAAAGCACAGTAAAATGACCCTGAAATAAGGCATTAGATTCACTTTTACATTTTTAAAATATTTTTTTTTAAACCAGGATAATGTATTTCTAAAACTAAATGGAATCCCTGAAGCTATTCTTTGATGAATTCTGTCATGAAACTACTTCTGATCTTTTCTATGTAAGTATTAAGAGAGAAGCACTCAACTGGGGAACAAACTAAAGCATAAAAGCTTTTGATTGTTATAGAATACAGCGGTGCATACTGTCTGTCACGGATACCAGACAGCTAAGGCTACCTACCCCCCATAACTTCAATGGACTATAACTCCGGTCCCCAGTAACGAATCACTGTGGCATCTGGGGACCGAGAGCTTTAAAATGACACCCTGGAAGTGCCGTCGCTCCACCGGTATCACCCCGAAACCACCACCCCTAGATACTGGTGCATCAGGGATGGTTCCAGATTTAAAGGGACAGTCTAGTCAAAATTAAACTTTCATGTGATTTTAAACAACCTTCTAATTTACTTTTATCATCAAATTTGCTTTGTTCTCTTGGTATTCTTTTTTGAAAGCTTAACCTAGGTAGGCTCATATGCTAATTTATAAGCCCTTGAAGGTCGCCAGTTTTTCAAAGCTAGAGGGCGTTAGTTCATGTTTGTCATATAGATAACACTGCTCATGCACGTGGAGTTACCTAGGAGTCAGCACTGATTGGCTAAAATGCATATCTGTCAAAAGAACTAAAATAAGGGGGCAGTCTTCAGAAGCTGTAAAAAGTATATTAATATAACCATGTTGGTTATGCAAAACTAGGAAATGGGTAATAAAGGGAAGTAAGCTTGCTGTTTGCCACCTTGTCTGTCCATCTACCAGAAGTCCCCAAAGCGCCCTTTTCTAGTTTGTTTTTTTTAGCTAGAGAATACAATTTGAAACCCTTTGTAACCGCCGCCGTTCTGTTTCCAGGACTTAAGGAGTGTGGGTCTTGTCAACAGTGGCAAGAACACTATTTGTCTTCTTGTCTCAGCGAGGTCTGGGCTCCTATAACTCTGGAAGCACTATGGTCAGCTGATGTAAAGGGTACGGCGGCCATCAAAATGGCTTCTGTTACTTTGTTATTATGGTATTCCTTGTCTGAGAAATCATAGGTAGGGTGTGTGCACATGCATGGAGAACTATATGGCAATAGTTTTGCACAAGAATGTTTTTGGGCACTATATGACAACAGTTTTGGCACAATGCATAACGCTGGTAAAGGAATACGAAACCCAAATATATATATTTTTTCATGATTCAGATAGAGCATTTGAGTTTAAACAACTTTTCAATTTACTTCTATTATCAAATTTGTTTTGTTCTTTTGGTATCCTTTGTTAAAAAGAATACCTAGGTAGGCTCAGGAGCTGCTGATTGGTGGCTGCACATATTTGCCTCAAGTTATTAGCTCACCCAGTGTGTTAAACTAGCTCCCAGTTGTGCATTGTTGCCTCTTCAACAAAGGATACCAAGAGAATGAAGCTAATTAGATAATATAAATAATTTGGAAAGTTGTTTAAAATTGTAGACTGTCTGAATCATCAAATAAAAATTTTTGGTTACATGTCCCTTTAAAATTATTATTCCAAAACTGCTGCCATATATTGGTCTAAACATGTGCACACTCTTTATCCTGTCAAACTGCTTTTCAACAAAGGAAATAAATTAGTGTTTATAGAATTAAATTGGACTGTTTTTTGTTACTTTTGTTTTTTAAATTGTACACTTTGTGCATCATAAAAGACAAAAGTAGGCTTCATCTTCCTTTAATAATACATCATCTTATGATGTTAAAAAAAAATATATAACATCTCATCACCCATTCTGGGGTACTTACCTTTTAATTCCCCAGTGGTGTAGTGGCTGGCACTTGCTGTATGTAGTGTAGCTATTTTATAGTTGCTCCAGGTCTCCTCTGAACATTTGACTGATAACTCACTCACATACTATCCTATGGTATATCTATCTACATTGTAAACTTACTTCCAGTGATATAGGCCAACAATTCTAAAAGCACAGCACAAACAGGATACAGGTGCACGTTGATAAAGGAGACTGCCAGCTCCCCAAAATGGTACTCACAAAAACGGATGGTCCACAGTTTCTTAGTATAACAAATTCTTTATTCGAAAAGCATAAAACAGCAAGTTAATGCAACGTTTCGGGGACAGGCCCCTTAATCATGCATAAGTTCAAATACATGATTAAGTTTGGCGCCATTCTGTGGATTTCTTGCATCATTGCGCCATCTACTGGATGATTCTCATAATTTCCTTTGACAGCTTATAAATATCACATTTAGATATTGTATAAGAACATACTTATTTGTACTGCAAACCATGTTGCCACATTATAATTTGCAACACATTGGTTGATAAAAGCAATTTTCTAATTTTTTACATACTTGTCTTCAATATGTCCACGTCTAAATTTTACACCATTTTGCAATCTACCAACTTCAAAAATTGTAAAGTTTACTTTTTTGTTATAAGTCCAAATAAGTCAGACTATTTAAAAACCATACAGATTGAAAATCAAAGCATTAATACAGGTTTACATTCTTGCCACTTCCTTATTATAGAAATACTGTGAGATCATAGTCTTTGTTTAACCCTTTAGGTACTAATGTGTCAAGTCTATTGATCCAGCACATTTCTCTTTGTTTGAGTAATTTTTCTCTATCCATGCCATTCCTAGGGGGCAATACCTGTTCAATTATCTGCCACCTAAGTTGGTTAATTTGATGGCCCTTTTCTAAAAAGTGGCTAGAAAAGGGTTGCCTCACGGATATTGCATCTTATATTTGAGCGGTGTTGGCTCATTCTATCCCTAGCTTTACGTGTCATCTCCCCTATATAAATAATGGAGCACGGGCACTTGATAAGATAGATTACAAAAGTGGCTTCACAAGTATAGTACCCACTTATCCTAAATCTCTTTACCGCATACGGGTGATACAAATATTCTCATTTTATGATGGAGCTACAGCTCATACAATTAAGGCACGGGTAGCTACATGTTTTTTTGTTCCCAAGATTAGGACTGTCTTACATTTTTGCTAGGCCCTATATCGGTCCTAACCAGGTGATCACATACATTGTTCACTCTTCTATGTGCTATTAAGGGCAAAGCCTGTAGTACTTTAATATCCCTATTACAACTGCTAAGTACGTGCCAATGTTTACGGATATTATAAATTTTGATTACTTAGGGGATTAAATTGAGTCACAAGGACCATCCTGTCTTCTCCTTCAGGTTTTTTTTTCTAGGAATTTAGTTTTTAACTACCTCTTCCTTATGTTTGTTAAATAATATCTTTGAATATCCTCGATTAACAAACTTTTGAGACATTTCTTCTAATCTAGTTTGTAAAACTTCATCTTCACTGAAAATTCTTTTTACACGTAGCAGTTGACTTTTTGGAAGGAAATTAATCAGTGGCCTAGGGTGAAAACTATCATATTGTGAGAGGTTATTTTTATCTGTTTCCTTCACATATATATCAAAAGCAAGTTTATTACCCTTCTTAAATACTCTGGTGTCTAAGAATGTCAGTCTCTTCACTGTAATCCACTGTGAATTCTAAACCTGCCACAGAGCCATTTAGCTCTTTAACAAACTCTAATAAGGATCCACTATCACCCCACCATATGCCAACACGTCATCAATGTACTGCCACCATGTGGCCCCATATCTGAAGTAATGTGTACTCTTATATATTACCTTTTCTTCAAATTCATTCATGAAGAGATTGGCATATGATGGGGTGACATTGGAGCCCATGGCAGTACCCCTAGTTTGCACATACCAGTCATCCTGGAAAAGAAAAAAATTCCAATAGAGTATTATTCTCAGTAGTCTCTTTTTGGATGTTGTTTGTTCATGGAGGTTTCTTATGGAGATAACAAGCAACTTTCTCACTATAATCCTGTAGGATCTGCTGGCTTTGGTCAGCTACTGATGAAGCCGTTCTGCTGAGATACTGGATGCCATGCTACACAACAGAGTGAGTGAATATGCAAATTCATCTACCTATGCAAGTTTGTATCAAGGGCTATAAAAGACAGGAGGTGGTATCAGGTTGCTATCTTACGAAGCCCCAAAGACGGCCCATTAAAGGGAGGGGCGAATCGCGTCATCATTCCCGCAATCGAAACTCACCTGTGAGCGGACTGGTCGGATGTGAACCAGGCCCTCCATGCTGTGTACCTGCTTGTTGGAGTGGATTCAGTGCTCGTGAGCGGATGCAAGAGGCGAGCTTAATCACAGTGCTGAAGAGTTGTACTTGTGTAAGGAGACAGCACAGTGCCAGTGTAACTACACAGCCCGGATATCGGAACCTGGAAAAAGACCTCAAGACAGGAGGTATCAGTAATTGTTCCACTACCGAGTGAGTGAAAAGGCTTTTGTGCTGCACAGAAACTGTCTGTTTACCCTTCCTTATTTGGATCTTGGAGAGTGCGACTGCACTATGTGCTCCATATACCAGCTATAACCCACTTTATGAATGTGTCTACTTCTGGGACAATATAAGGGAGCGTGCTTCGGCAATTAAGTGCCCTTTTACGTATTACACATTGGCTGTTTACATACGTGTTATCTCAGATGTTCTTGACATGTCATGATTGTTTATGTATAGCATATATTTATAACAGACGTCTGTTTAGGCATTGTCTCATTTGAAAGTGCATCCTTCGATAGTGTATTAGCTACACAGTATTCACTCTGTAAAAGGGAATTTCACTGAGTTCAGCAATGCTGTAAATACATTTTTGTTGTTTTTGGTGCAGCCTGTGTCAAACTTTGGCTTTTGTCAATTTTTTCATTAGCCCTCTCTTTGTACGGTGTATATCCATATTATTTTGTGACTGCTTGCACACTTACACTAGGTGTTTTTCACCAAAGCCTAAAGTTACATTTTTTCATTAACTCTCCGATAGATTCCCCTTGGGGTCTAGTGACTCTCTGGTTCAACAACAGATTTTTCAATATTATCGCTATCCCAGTTTCATGCATGATGGAAGTATATAGGCTTTTGACATCCATCGTAAAAAGGAGAAATCTATCACTAGGTAACTGAAGCCTTAGCCTTGTCTAAAAATGTCAAGTATCTTTAATATATGAGGACATTTGAACCACTTCCGGTTGAAGCATTCTATCAATGTATTTGGAGATGGTAGCGTATACTGACTCTACAGAGGACACAATAGGTCTCCCTGGGGGGCTTTCTTTGTTCTTATGTATTTTGGGGACTGTGTAAAATATTGGTGTACGTGGAGTGCTGTTATACAGATATTCTGATAATTTCTTATCTATAATCCCTTGCTCTTCTTTGCTTGTTTTAAAATACTAGCAATTTCTTTTTGCACCAGTATTTGATTACGATCAATAGGTACTATTTGTTTACTATATATAGGTACTACTATTGTGAAATTGCTCTATCTCCCCCACATAATATGGCTTATCCATTATTACAAATGCCCTGCCCTTAACAGCCCATTTCAGTATAATATCAGATTTTTGTTTCAAATCTATTAAGACTTGTTTATCTGTTCTAGAAAATTTGTTTCCTTTCCTTTTTATATGTTTATGGCGTTCTCTTTCTTTCAATACTTTGATGTAATTTATTGGGTAAAAGTATGCATACTATGATTATTCTTATTTGGATTAAATATACATTTTTTTGTCTTTAAGCCAGACCCATGTAGTGACAGTTGTATATTTTCACATGCTTTAATTCCATTATTTGCATCAACATAGTTAACATTATTGAACCACAGTTTTAATTTAATATTTCTATAGAACTTTTGAAGGTCTTTGTCCAGCTCAAAAAAGTCTGTATCACTCACCAGGCAGAAAGAGAGGCCCTTATTCAAAATACTTTGTTCATTGTTGGAAAGTACATATTTAGAAATATTAACAACAGTGTCACTTATCAGTATTTGTTTTTCTGGTACCTCGTCTTTCTGTTGGATCTCTGTATCCTTTGACCTCTGCCAGTTCCTATGTTTCCCGCCCCCTCGGCTGCCGTTTTTCCTTCGCCATTCTGTTGATATAGGGTCATACAATTAAAATGTATTTCCTCCATAAATTTATTTTGTATTGTGTAGTATAATGTTTTGCAATGTATTTTTATAATTTGCTACCCACATGTAGTTCTGCAAATTGTGGTTTCTTCTAACTCCCAATAGACATGGATACTCCAAACTTCATAAAGCTATCCTATCAACATTCTACACAGTGATTGATTAGTGTAATAGTTCATTTATAGCTGTCCTTTGACTACAGCAAAGGATGTAATGTGAAGAATGCTGCTGCCACTTCATTACAGAATTTAGCTTATCATTCATCTGTCCCTCCATATAAAATGTTAAATATAACAAATTAGATGTTCCTTGTACACAAACATTTTAGCACAGATTTCAAATTTAAAACCGTAAAAGAACTAAAAAAATATAGATTGATTATCCTTTGTTGTCCTCCCTGTCACCAAAGGTTATATTATTACTTCCCTTAATATTTATAAGGAACATTTATACTAATTTTTACAGCCTACTCTCAATATTTTGTCTAAAATTTCAATATTTTCTGTTATTTTCTATCTCTAGACATAGCCTCATCTTTAGATGTAATGATCACCCTAAAGCTACAAAAATAGCCAATTATTTTACAAGATTATACATTTTACTATTACCATCTATTCCATTTTATTTTTTACATTTAGAACTATTAATCATGCACTGTTTGAGCATATGTTCTTAAAGCTTCGGTAGTTTCTGCTGATTTATGTCCATCTTCAATACCTTGGGGTTAAGGTATCTAACTGATGAATGTAAAAGCAATTCTCATCTCAGTTTTTGCAATCTTTGTTGTACAGATTCATAAAATCTTGTTTAAGCATCTATTTTATATATCCCACATAATTCAAACTACACCCTTATTTTAACAGATATTCCATATAGATGGAGAAGCAGTTTACAAAATATTTTTCTTCATAAATGGAAAGAGTCCACAGCTGCATTCATTACTTTTGGGAATTCAGAACCTGGCCACCAATAGGAGGCAAAGACACCCCAGCCAAAGGCTTAAATACTCCTCCCACTTCCCTCATCCCCCAGTCATTCTTTGCCTTTCGTCCCAGGAGGTCTGATTGCTTCAGAAGGGTGATCTTGTGTTCCCTGAGGGTGTCGTTCGCTCTAGGACCATTCTGGGTCCCTGGTCCAGGGTTCTTGTCTTGGATCTTTCTTTGATGTCTGTAGAATTATGATCCTTTGGACTGGTTCGGGATGATCCATTTTTGTCAGGGACCCTATGTTGCGACATAGGGGCTAGCTCTATTGGACTTGCAAGCAGATAGGCCAGAGTTCACATCCACCTTGGGTACTGGTTATAAACTTTAAAGCCTGACTTGTCCTTCGGACAGAGTGTGCTCCTTTTCATGGGGAGTTTTTTCTCTGTTGGACAGGTACGCTGTTCTTATTTTTTGCCCTTCCCTTTTGAGGGGATTGTGTGTCTTCCTTATGAGCTGTGGTTTTCTCTCTCTGGAGGGTCATTGTCCTGCCCTGTGGGTAGGAGGTTAGATCAGGTGACTTATTTCTGTAAGGGGCAGCATCTGCTGCTCTGTGGGCTCCATTCCACCTGTTGGAAATTGATCTCTCGACGTAGAGACTGTTTAAGAGAGTTGTGACAGGTCTTCCTATGGATCTATTGCACTTTTCTCTGTTCCAGGTCCTAGGGAGTTCTCCTTGGGAGTGCCTTATTTGGAGAAGTGGAATGGGTTGGCACCCGAGCTCTGTTGGGGTGGGTGAGTCCCCCCTTTTTCTTTCCATTCCCTGGGGGCTTGTGGTTGGGGTCTTCTGTCCCCCCTTGTCTTTTGGACATGTCTGTCGCTCGGGCTG
This sequence comes from Bombina bombina, assembly GCF_027579735.1. Classification (NCBI taxonomy): domain Eukaryota; kingdom Metazoa; phylum Chordata; class Amphibia; order Anura; family Bombinatoridae; genus Bombina; species Bombina bombina. The sequence continues at coordinate 724,415,322 of NC_069503.1, read as the reverse complement.
GTTCGGTGTTGGAGCAGGATCTGAGATCTGTTGCTCTGCTATATCGTCCTCGGAGCATTCGAGGTACAGTAAGCCCCTTTGAGGTTTCTCCTTTCTCCATCAATATTTGTGGGAAGGACTGTCGACTTTTAGATAGCCTGCAACGTTATCTACTGGTTAGTGGATACTTAGCAATCTGAAGGATCCTATCTTCTACTTGCCCTGCAAGTATTTAAGTTTCAGAATAATTTTTAGATGACTGCAGCATGCAGTGTTATTACTTCAAATGTTGTTCAGCAGTCCTATCTGAGCTTGCTGCACAAGGTTTTGTTTCTGAATATTTCGGTATTCTGAGCTACCTTTCTGCTACTTGAGGACCTTCGTCTTCAGTTGCTTCCAGAGTGCGGTTGCACTGTGTTAGGTGAAGATCCTCTCTCTGTTTCAGACTCCCGGCCTTACCCTGTGGTTTCTGTATTTCTGGGGTCTGGGCGTTGCCTCCCCTTGTTTCTATGATACTGGTTGGGTCTCTGTTAGCCTGACCCGATTTCTCAGGTTTTTTGCTCTGTTTTTGTTCCCTTTTTTAGTTTTTTTTTTCTAGAGTTCCTTATGCTAGCTGGACAGCTAGATCAGCATTCTAATGCACTGTGGCTACTTTACACTGTAGCAAACCGAGGGTTGCGCGTTCGATCCCCGGCGCGGTCTACTCAGCCTTTCGAGCTTGATAAAATGAGCAGCCCCTTGAGTCCCTTAAGGGGGATTAGCCGTGCTTTACAAGTACAATCTAATTTTCTCTGTGTCTTTTCTTCTTTGTGGAAGAATACGGTAGTTTGTTCCCTTTCTTTAGTAAGGGGTGTGATGTTTGGAGACCGACTGCTGGGCGACTGTGTCTCTTGGAGGCTGTTGACTCGGTCAAGTTTAGTTCCTGCGGTCTGTAGCAAGGCTTGTGGACTATCTGCGGGTCAGTGTCCTGGGCCTTTTCCTTTGTTTCAAAGTTGTTCTCGGCTTCGGACGAAGCACAATTTTGTTGGGTAGGGGTTTTCAGGCCTTGTACCCTCAGAATGGGTTTCATATTGTACCCTCCCATTTTTTGCATTCAGTTTCCTCTATAGCTTGGGTATTGTTTTCCCAAAAGTAATGAATGCAGCTGTGGACTCCTTCCATTTATGAAGAAAAACTTAAATTATCCTTACCTTACATGTTTTTATGTGGGGCGGCCGTAATTTTTGTTCTTCTGGCACCTTTTCACTCTGATTTTTCTCCTACTGTTCCTTGTTCCTCTGCAGAAGGACTGGGGGATGAGGGAAGTGGGAGGAGTATTTTAAGCCTTTGACTGGGGTGTCTTTGCCGACTCCTTGTGGCCAGGTTCTGAATTCCCAAAAGTAATGAATGCAGCTGTGGACTTTTTCCATCTGATGAAAAGAAAATGATCAGGTAAGCATAATTTAAGTTTTTCTTAATATCACAATGATTTCTTATATTCATTTGCACGCATTATTTGTAGAACCCTCTCTTTATTGTGCCTGAACTTTTTATGTAGCCTAATCCAATCCCTGTTGTGCCGTTTTTTATTTTATTTAAAAAAAAACACATACAATTTTTGATTAAAAGGACATACTACTCATATGCTAAATCACTTGAAAGTGATGCAGCAGAACTGTAAAAATTGACATGAAAATATCACCCGAAGATATTTTACCTCAAAATGTCTTCATCTCAGAAAGTGCTTTGAACAGTTATTCTAAAGCTGCTGTCCATCTGCAAGTTTAAGGGGGGAAAAGCTCACCAGCAATGCTGAAGTCATGCTTTGCTTTTCTGTATTTCAGTGAAATCTCATGAGATTTTATAGCAAACTTCCTTAAACGGAATAGGGAAATAATTTGATTGTGCCTGCACATGCCCGATGCACACTCCCTGAAAATGATAACGAATGGCTACTAATAAACAAAGGATAAATATGAATAAAAGTCCTTTTAGTAAAATATACAGTCAGCTCTTCTTCAAATATACAGGCACCATGCAAGACCAGGGGTGCAGAGGCAGACGAGAGGAAAGAGGGCCCCACTGTTGTAAATAATTGTGAATAACACTCATTGAAATCACAATGGCCTGGTTGGATGTTTGTTGTAAACACGTCATCAATTAATCTTATACATTTATAACATGTTTGTTATTCCAGCCTTATAGTCCTCAAAATTACCCATATATAAAACCCAGAAGCTATAGATGCCAGAACCATCCTGTTTATCTTTCATTCTGGTATATGCATAAGGTACTGTTTTTCTAGTATATTAGAACGTGGGGCTAAAGAGTACAAAAATAATTCTTCCTAAATATTTAAACATTGCATATGAAATGTCATAAGAGCATAACGTTTCTTTGTATTAATACAATTATGGCCTTCAAAAAGAATTTAAAAAAACAAACTTTTTTCTTGTATAATTCCCTAGTGAATTAAAATACATGAAGTGTGCATACTTAATTTTTCTTATAGTTCATGTTCACAAGTAGATCAAACTGGAAAACTTAACCAAAACAAAAAAAAAGACCCAAACTCAGTTCTATTATTTAAAACTAAGATCCCAATTGTTTAAAAGGGTAGGAGATAACAAAATGAAAGTGTCACATACTTGTTTAGATATGTTATGCTTGCAAAGGATATATCCCCAAATCAAGTATTCCAGGCAGCAGAATTCCAAAGTTGACCTCAAATAAGAGAAAATGTAATGGTGAAGTTCCGTTTACCCAAAAATGTCCTCTCCTTTAATTTGTTCCCAATGATCCATTTTAACAAGTTGGAGTGTATTAAATTGTTTACAAATTTCACTTTAGCCTTTATATTGGCATTTGAAATAGCTAATTTAGCCTGTAGTATCCCTACCTATACTGACATTTTATATACCTAGGTATAGGCTATTGAGTATCTATGTAAACACAGCCAGCAGAATAAATTAAACTCACAGTGGGAGGCAGAAGAGATAAAGTTCTAAAATGTACATTTTCAATTGTTCTTTCTTAGTATTGTACAGAGACAGAGATAAAAAGGGAAGCATTTGAATGATAAGATAACGAGATCTGATTAGTCTGCTACCTTAGCCTATTTTGATGGGCCGTGGTTTCAAAGAGCAAATCTAGCTATTTATTTTACAAAAAGAAGCATAAATGAGCAATTTCTCATACATTTTATATGCTGCAGCTGGTATAACAAGTCATGGGGAACACATTCAGGAAAAAACTATTTTACAGTGAACTGTCCCTTTAAACAATAGGAACAGCCAGGCAAGTTGGGCAATAATCACGTTATGAGGAGCTATTAAATGAGCTCACAGGTAAAGATTGCATGAAACATGATAAAGGTCTTTTTAGCTTGAAACGTTGTCTGAGGTTTGTTTCACCTTGATCCATATAGAGAAATAAAGGATATCATTTTAAATACTGCGGCTGGACTTTACTGTTTCCAATAGAGTTAAGGGAGCCATTTGGAGTCTAAATCCAATATTCAACTTAGCGGATCAATCTGAAATATTAAACTTTATACATAAGTGGAAGAATGATATTGCTATAACCTGGTTCCAACTTGGGCTAAAAATTTTAAATTGGGAGCCTCCTTTACTTGTGCTAGTTTACTTAAAGGGACACTGAATCCAAAAAAAATTATTTCGTGATTCAGATAGAGCATGCAATTTTAAGCAACTTTCTAATTTAATCCTATTGTCAATTTTTCTTCATTCTCTTGTTATCTTTATTTGAAAAAGACATCTAAGCTAAGGAGCCAGACAATTTTTGGTTCAGACCCTGGACAGCACTTGTTTATTGGTGGGTGAATTTATCCACCAATCAGCAAGAACAACCCAGGTTGTAAACCAAAAATGGTCCGGCAGCTAAACTTACATTCTTGCTTTTCAAATAAAGATACCAAGAGAATGAAGAAAATTTGATAATAGGAGTAAACTGGAAAGTTGCTTAAAATTGCATGCTCTATCTGAATCACAAAATAAAAAAATAGGTTCAGTGTCCCTTTAAGAACCTTCTTAAAACTACTTTTTGATTGTTCTTAAATCATACTCGTTATCACCCTCAGACAGGTCTAGGCAATGTGTTTTAGGGGTTGTGGAGAGAGGAGCACATATGTCCACATGTGTTTGACTTGCACCTTTGTTAATAATTTATGGAAAATGTCAGACTTAAAGGGACGGTCAAGTTAAAAAAAAACTTTCATGTTTCAAATAGAGCATGTAATTTTAAACAACTTTCCAATTTACTTTTATAACCAATTTTGCTTTGTTCTCTTGTTATTCTTAGTTGAAAGCTAAACCTAGGAGGTTCATATGCTAATTTCTTAGACCTTGAAGGCCGCCTCTAATCTAAATGCATTTTGATAGTTTTTCACCACTAGAGGGCATTAGTTCACGTGTTTCATATAGATAACATTGAGCTCATGAATTTACCATGGAGACAGCTCTGATTGGCTAAAATGCAAGTCTGTCAAAAGAACTGAAATAAGGAGGCTTAGATTAGATACAAGGTAATTACAGAGGTAAAACGTGTATAATTATAACTGTGTTGGTTATGCAAATATGGGGAATTGGTAATTAAGGGATTATCTATCTTTTAAAACAACAAAAATTCTGGTGTTGACTGTCACTTTAAAGGGGCAGTCTAGTCAAAAGCATATTGATTCATATAGGGCATGCAATTTTAAGCAACTTTCCAATTTACTTTTATCATCAAATTTGCTTTGTTGTCTAACTTCTCTTGGTATGCTCGGTAGGCTCATATGCTAATCTGTAGACCCTTGAAGGCTGCCTCTTATCTCAGTGCATTTTAAAAGTTTTTCACAGCTAAGACAGTGCTATTTCAAGTGTGTTATATAGATAACATTGTGCTCACTCCCGTAGAGTAATTTATGAGTCAGCACTGATAGGCTAAAATGTCAAAAGAACTGAAATAAGGGGGCAGTTTGCAGAGGTTTAGATAAAAGGTAATCACAGAAGTAAAAAGTATATTAATATAACAGTGATAGTTATGCAAACCTGGGGGAATGGTTAATAAAGGATTTTTTTTTTAATTTTTATTGAGATGAAACAATATACAATCCAATATATGACATTTCTTCAGCTTATCAAGTAACAAAATACACACATTTTACAGAAAAACATAGAATAGGACATCCTATAAACACTATCATAGAATAATGTAAAGTATTAGGGAGAAGGATTATCTCAAAATGTATAGGTTCGTATGGAGAGATAAGCAAGTTGTGACATCTCATTTTTTGTTTGTATATCTCCTTTTATTATAATTAGGCAATTTATAATGTTTTATCCCCAAGTGGTAAGCTAGGGTCTCTCATGGACCCTCTAAACATTAGTTTTGACTAAGGGGGGGGGGGGGTTTAAAGGGGATAGGAAAACAAGTAAAATAAAAATTTTCAAGTATGCATTTTCCTGCACCTAGCAAATAGGCAAGGTATGGGGGGAGTTAGCGAATAAGTACTATCAGAGCTCACATGACTAAACACATCATATCTTAGGACTTGACGTGCGGAATAATGAGAGATATATTATTGCGTTGCAACATAAATCAAGAGGACTCTGTTGAGCTATGGATAATAAATTAACTAAATGCTTGGGTCAAGGAAACTAGTAGAAACCCCTTTGACTGAATATAGGGGATATCAAGCCATTAACTATGGAGTTTGTAGATTTAATTGCCTGGCATCAGATTGCACGTGTTATATGGTTAAATCTAGTAGACATAATTATCGACTAGGGACTGTGTAGTGATATTGATCCTGGAAATAAGGTTTTGACTAGTAGTAGTAAAGCTAAATCGTTGATATAACCTTATGTACAGCACTTTGTATGCTTACCCAAGACCACTAATCAACTATTTAAAACTGTATCTTAATAAAAGGTATCATATAATTAGTCTACAGACAGATATCTCTCAGTGCAAATATAGCTGTGGCTATTGTGTGTAGGCTATAGACCCAGTGGTCACATGGATATTTAACATAGTGGTGATACATATAGGACTGTAAATTGTATACACTTTGACCTAAGTAGGTATATTAAGACAGTAATCATGTTTCATAGGGATTCGTCTTGCCCAAGTAAGAGCACAACAAACTTTTGTCTCATGTGGCATGGGCTAATATGTTATGTACAACTCTGTATACTAATCTAGTTAGTGTGATAAACAAATAGAAAAAAATAACAACAAGTGTTATAATTCTAGTAATGAAGATTAGCCTAATAACATGTAAATTAAGTAACTGACCACATAAGACTATCAACAGATAGAAAGTTCAACCTGTGACCATAGAAGTCCCATGGTGGAAGTCAGGCACATGAAAGTTAACTTTGACCCATAACAAATTAGCGCAGTCTCCAGACCTGTTCAGTGGGACAAGTTTAACTAGGTGTGAATTTTAACCTATCCCGGCTTATAAAACAATGTCTACAGCATCATACATTCTGACTCGATTCATCGGTGTGATACACAGCTGAGCCAGCTTCAGAGCTAGAAGTAAGCCATTTGTGGGCCGTAGGACTTTTTACTCTGGTCCATTGCCTTATTTATACTGTATGTCGCCATCCTCCTTAAGACCAGGGTTGTTATGTATCTCCTCGCTCATCACAACAGGTGGGTGGCAAAGGCTGACAATCACTCCAGTGACTGTCACAGCCTCACCCTTCCCTTTAACAAGCTCTTCCGTTCCGTTATGGGGAGCTAATCGGAAAAGTTCTGCAGTGTGCGGCTGGGTGGGCCACGAGGGACCCTTCTGTCTGGGCAACTGAAATTGCCCAGGGGAATGCATCTTCACTGTGTTTGGGGTGTTTGTAATCACAAAATTGCCAGCAAAGATCTGGGTGTTTACGTTTGCATCTCTGGGGTCTTTAGGGTTAGTGATGTTCTGCCATCTTCCAACGCCATCTTGGGACCCATGCAGTGTAATTAGTGTCTCGCACCATTGTGTGATCACCAACCGCATTTCAGATAGGTGTTGGGCCAGTATGTTGCAAACCACTTCCTCAATCGCTTCTGCAGGCATTCTTATTTGGTTAGGGTTCTGAGTCAGTCTGTTTTGTGGTCTAACCTTCTGGGTTAGGAGTACACCACTGCTCATGGCCTGTAAACGTTTGTATGCCGCATGGCATAGCCAGACATCATAGTTTAAGATCGCAGGGTTATTCCGTATCTGTACACCATTACCAGCCACAGATTAGGAATTGGTAAGGAGAAGTATAATGAAAACTACATTTTCACAGAGAGCTTCTCCCATACACGTCTTGCCGGTTCGGCTCCTTGCTCCACCCCCTGGTTAATAAGGGATTTAGCTATCTTTTTAAACAATAAAAACTGGAGTAGACTGTCCCTTTAATTGGTTCCGTTTCTAATAAATCTTTATGCCTTACCTCTAATCAGGCTCTTTTACATTACCCAATTAAAGGATTAACAAATCATGATAATAAGCTTATAGCTACTTTGTGTACAGCTGTCAAGCTTTGTATAGCTAGATATTGGAAGACCCTTATTATGCTAAGTTTTGTTACATTTAATCAAATGCCCAGTGTCTCTGCAGACTTTCTGGATAATATGGGATTCTTGGATTACGTATGAAGCTTCTTAGAGGAAAAAGTAACCTGTTTTTGTTTTTATAAGGGAGGCAATGGGGGGGATATTGGATATGGATTATAAATTGACAGCGGGACCAGATCCTCACCGGGGGGTAGAAATGTCTTTTTCTGGCTCCCAGAGGGAATTGATAGTCCCTATGTTTTCTTTGAAAATGTTTCTCTTTCTCTTATTCCCTCCTCAGGAGTGCAGATCTTTTAAGGTTAATTCTGTGTAGAAATGGATTGTATTCCTAGACTTGTATCACTTGTGCAGTCGGTTAATGACCAGTGATATATTATGTTGTTTAGCCTCTAACCCGTTGGAAAATCAGTTTGTAGTAAAATTGTTTCATAACAATATGACCTGGGTCTTATGCTCGACTACAATATTGTTCACAACATTTCCCCCTATGACAACATAGCCTCGTATCTTGTTTTAGTTCTGGTAATTCTTTTAAAAATCTAATGAAAATTAAAAAAAAAAAAGATCCAAACTTTGATATTTGGGCACCCTACATAGAAATCCACATCCTGCGGCCCTTTCCAGTATTGGGCTTTGAAAAGGCTATTTCAGACTGTCTCTCTGCTCCATGTGAGCTCACTTCTAGACAGATAATACTCTGCATTGACATTTTTTTCTTCTCTACCTGAATTTTTTTTTTTGTCAATGATGATGCGCTGGTTTTAAGTTACTTTGGTTTTATAGAAATATGACTCCCATTTAGATTAGTTATTTGATAGTGAATCAGACAGAACATCTTATTTCCATTACCTAAATGGATTTGTTCTCTTGGTATCCTTTGTTAAAAAGAATACCTGGGTAGGCAGTACATTACTGGGAGCTAGCTGCTGATTGGTGACTGCACATATATGCCTCTTGTCATTGGTTCACCTGATGTGTTCAGCTAGCTCCCAGTAGTGCATTGCCACAAAAGGATAACAAAAGAATGAAGCACATTTCGGTTTCATGTCCCTTTAATGTATGCACTCTTGAGAGAAAATGTGTTTCCTTCCATATTTGTTTAATATTGGCTACAGCAATTTGTCTATTGTTTTGTGTTTTTAAATAAAAATAGTTTGGTGAATCAGCATCTGTTTAGTATTTAGATTAGAATTCCAATGAATAAATAGATTTGATGGAATACATAGAATATCATCTACAAATTGCCTTGTCTTTAGGCTCTGATAGTTTTGATAAAACTGTTATGATTGGGAACGTTACACAGCTTTTTATTAAACAGCTGAGAAATAGATCTCTGAATTTAGTTCCACTTTCTTTCTTGCAGTTTGTGTTTGAAGTCTCCTAAAATGAGTTCAAGTTGTTTTTGTTTTTATTTATTGGCCTCGGTAATATGATGTATATGTTCCAGGTGTTTCTAATAAAAAATAATAAACAACTTTTTTCTTTAAAAGCTAACCATTTCATGTCTGGTCTAAATTGTCTACATAGGAACCAAATTAAAATCACGCAATCATGCATACGATTACAAGATTTCAATGATGGGATCAGGTCAGGGGGGGCGTCCCTATGATGCTAGGCACGCCCTCCAATCTGTAAGCGCCGTTGCCTTCAGCACAGCTAGCGGCTTAGACGTTCCATGTCTTCCTAACGGCGCTAAAGCCCAGCACAAAAGGTTAATTGCCTGAATCATATGTACTAACTAGGCAGTGGTATCTTTTCCTTTTATGCTGCACATAGAAATCTGCTAGTTTGATGTCATACCCCAAGGCAGAACATACAGTGATGTGAGATGTCATCGCAGAAAATGCAGCATGTCTGCAGAAAGAACAGGACACATGCAGGAACTGTTAGCGCTTGAACTTTGTAGTGCTGCTCCACATTAGACAGTTCTCTTCAAACAGAGCTGTGCTGGCTGCACTGTGTACATTTTCCTTAACACAGTGCATCCAGGGCAAAGTGCTGTTTGAAGTGAGCAGTCAAATGTGCAGCAGCGCATTGCTTGTTGACTGGCTCTCAGAGATTTTTTTCAAACCCGCCCCTTAGCCTTTCCCAGTCTGCAAAGCTGTTTATTGTGAGTGTAAGAGCACTGCATCTTTTTATTACTACATTTCTATGTTAGACCAAGAGAAAAGGAAACAGATTTTTAAAGAGACATTTTAAAATTTCTTCTTTTTTTTTGTATGCAGCTAACTTGCAATGCAATTTTCAACTACTGCACTATATTATAAAACCTTAAAAATTGCTTTATTCTTCAGTTAACCAACACATTGCAATTGAACTGGTGCCTTAGTGTAACTGCCTAATTTAAAAATGAATAAAAAAATTTCACTAAAAAAATCTCATTGCAGAAAATAAAAACAAGTTCTGCCTCTGGGATATATATTTGCCTCCTATATATTTCTTCTAGCCAGGCACATTAACAAGAGTGATTAGTTTGCTCCAGCAGTGATTGACCCTGTTGCTACCATACGCACATCATGTTCTCCACAGAAGTTTTTTCCAGTTGTGTGGCATTATGAAGTCACCAGTGGTGACATAGTAATACAATACAATATTATAACATTTTCTGTCATTTATAAATGTTACTTAAAGGGGAATAAAAAAAATGTTAGGACTCAAATAGAGCATGCAATTTTAAACAACTTTCAAATTTACTTCTGTTATCAAATTTGCTTCATTCTGCTGATATATTTTGGTTAAAGAAGCAGCAATGCACTACTAGGAGCTAGCTGAACACATTGGTTGAGCCAGTGACAATGGGCATATAAGTGCAGCCACTAATCAGCAGCTGGCTCCCTGTATTGCATCACTGCTCCTGAGCCTACCTAGGTATTTTGTAGGCTTTCTTTTATAAAGGTGGTGAGAGACTTCAAGCCATTACTCCTGGGAATTATACTCCTGACCACTAGGAGGGGGCCAAGATTTCCAAAACTCTAAAGAGCCCTTAAAAAAACCCCACCTCACTGGTAAACCAGTCTTATCTTTGCCTTCGCAGGAGGAAGTTGAAGAATGAAGGTGCTTGAGGTATTCCTCTGTGAAACCTATTCGATGCCCATTTTCTTCTCAGAGAGCTACAGTTTGGACAGAGGGAAGTTTATGGAGTATTGGGGTATTGGCACAATTATACCTAATGCAAGTTAGTCACAGGCCTGCCACGGGTGCCCCTAGCCTCCTCCTGTTGGGTCATTGTTATACTCCATATACATAGATCCTCTGCTGTCACGCATACAGCTCTAGATTGGCTATCTAATGGACGCAGTTTCTTTTTGCAGATGGTAAGTCCAATAGTGTGGGTGCTGGTTAGGTAAATATGTTGTTTTTATTTGTGGGCACTCACTTATCTAATATGCTATTAATAGGTACAATTAGTGTTATTCATCATAGCCAGGGGACTATTATGAAAAGCAATATTTATAATATGTTGTGTATGTTATTTTGGACTGCAGGAACCTTATATTGTTTCTCCCTATGTGTTTTACTTTTTGATGTTTTTGCTTTTCTGAAATGGCGTTTGGTAGGAAAGTCCTTCAAGCAGCAATTTCTGGACATTAATAGAGGGACTTGGTTTTTAAGATATTTATATTTAAATTATTTTGTTCTTCCCTCATTACTCATGGACTCAACAGCTTGGGTATTAGCTCCCCAAAACTCTCACCACCTTTCTGAAAGAAAATATAATTTATGCTTACCTGATAAATTAATTTCTTTCATGGTGGTGAGTCCACAAGACCCCACCCATTTTTAGTTTCAATTATATTTTTTTCTGCCGGCAGTTTAAGTATACACTTTTTTTTTCCCCCCACTGCTCTTCTTTTTTTTTCTTGCTCTTATCCTTTCCTTCTTGCTTGGCTATACGTCAGACTGGTTTTACCAGTGTTGTGAGAGGGGTTTTAAGGGCCCTTAGATTTTTGGGAATCTTTGCTTCCTCCTAGTGGCCAGGAGTATAATTCCCAGAAGTAATGGCTCTTGGACTCTCGCCACCATGAAATAAATTAATTTATCAGGTAAGCATAAATTATATTTTTCAACAAAGGATGCCAAGGGAATGAAGCACATTAGATAATAGACGTTCAGAATTCAATCCTCGGTCAGAAATTGCAAGCGCGTGCAATTTCTGACCGAGGATTGAATTCTGATTTGCTGATCATTTGAAGAAGAAGGCAGCTACGTAACGGTGGGGGGAGTTCGGCTGCCATATTTACCCGGTATTAGAGAAGTTAGCGACTCTGATTAGTACAGAAGCAAGGCGGCAAGGCAGAAGGGGTATAGTGCAGGCGGATCGTCGGGTTTTAATTTTCAATATGAAATAATGTTCACGGAAGTGTTGACTGTCCCTTTAAGCTGTCGAAAGCAAAAAACTAATTGCATAATGTAGCATAAATGGATTTATCAATAATTTGTGCAACAAACACTGAAATCAGTCGGGTGGTGTGTCCATTAAATAAGTCCTGGAGAGAACACTGCACACCCAGAGTAGTGTAAACCCCATATATTTATGGTGTTAAAGATACATACAAGTTTTAAAATAAGATGCTTCAGTGTGTTATAGTATTTTATTATTTCTCTGTTGCTTAAAGGGACAGTCTACTCCAAATCTCTACCTGTTTCTAAGTCACTACAGACTGCCTCTTATCTCAGTGCATTTTATCAGCTTTTCACAGTTAGACAATGCTAGTTCATGTACGTCATATAGATACTGTGGAGTTATTTATGAGTCATCACTAATTAGCTAAAATATAAGTCTGTAAATAGCACTGAGATAATGGGGCAGTCTATATATTAAAATAACAGTGTTGGTTATGCAAAACTGGGGAATTTGTAATAGAAGGATTATCTTTTTAAACAATAACAATTTTGGAGTAGACTGTCACTTTGTGTACTTAACCTCTACAATGGGGTTAAAGACATAGTTAAAAATCATATCTGGCTGAGCGCATCTTGTTAGGCAATGACAAAAAGCTTGAGTAGCCACCAATCACAGATTATAATAAAGTCAATTTGATAAAGGAAGTAAATGGAAAAGTTTCTTAAAATTGCATTCTCTATCTGAACCATAAACAGTGTTTATTTTCTTGTCCCTTTTAATGCTGTTCCACTTGAGCTTTTATTTAAAATAAAAATGTTGATGACTACATTTGCAAGCATAATTTCTTCAATAACCATTCAGCCCATAATGACCTTCCATGCTGCACATGGGAAAATACGCCCCCTAGTGTTAAGCTTTATTACATATAAATTTTAAAGTTAAGAGTTTCTACAACAAATGTGTTTTGTTTTATTTTTTTCACTAGTAGAGAAAACCCACCTTCATTTAGATTATAATTACCTTTAAGACATGGTCCAAAATATAAAATACAAACATTTTTATAAGCTACCTCACTTTTAATCATATCTCTGTCTATTTATTAGATTATGGAATTGGCAACCCACTAAGTGCTTGCATTGCAAGGTTAGCTGCTGTTTTTCATTAGTCTAATTATATTTGTTACTAATCCATAGGATCGGTTAAGTCGTTTTACTTCCAGCTCTCAATCATCTCTTGAATTTTCAGCACTAATGAGGTGAAAGCTTTACCTTTATTACAAGGTGGGAAGATGCTATTTAAATAAATTCCCAAACCCAAATACCTTGTTATGCACAAGAAATCTATAGTCACTATTGTAGATTACAGGGACATGAAACCTAAAATGTTTCTTTCATTATTCAGATAAAACATACCATTTTTTTAAGTAACTTTCAAATTTACTTTAATCAATTACTGGGAGCTAGATGATCACATTGGTAAACCTGTAAATACTAGAGCCAGAGTTGTTCATTATCTTTTATGCACATTAGTGCTATGACGGAAGTGCATTTTGATTAATAATCCTAATCATGCTATATGTGTCTCGGTTATAAGAGGTTTCTTTGTCTCTGAATGATTAAATAAAATATTGCTGTAGATCATGTACATTACACAGTTTTTCTTAAAGTGAAGGTAAATTTTACGCATTGATATTACACATAAACATTCTTCATTCTTATAATAAACTAACTTTTTTTCTTCTGTTATGTGTGATCAGTCCACGGGTCATCATTACTTCTGGGATATAACTCCTCCCCAACAGGAAATGCAAGAGGATTCACCCAGCAGAGCTGCATATAGCTCCTCCCCTCTACGTCAGTCCCAGTCATTCTCTTGCACCCAACGACTAGATAGGATGTGTGAGAGGACTATGGTGATTATACTTAGTTTTTATGACTTCAATCAAAAGTTTGTTATTTTACAATAGCACCGGAGCGTGTTATTACTTCTCTGGCAGAGTTTGAGGAAGAATCTACCAGAGTTTTTTTACTATGATTTTAACCGGAGTAGTTAAGATCATATTGCTGTTCTCGGCCATCTGAGGGAGGTAAAAGCTTCAGATCAGGGGACAGCGGGCAGATGAATCTGCATTGAGGTATGTAGCAGTTTTTATTTTCTGAATGGAATTGATGAGAAAATCCTGCCATACCGTTATAATGACATGTATGTATACACTTCAGTATTCTGGGGATGGTATTTCACCGGAACTACTCTGTTAAAGGTCACTAATCCTTTTAATAAGTATTTATCATGTTAAACGTTTTTGCTGGAATGTAGAATCGTTTACATTTCTGAGGTACTGAGTGAATAAATATTTGGGCATTATTTTCCACTTGGCAGTTGTTTGGTTTTAATTGTGACAGTTTTGTTTCTCTTCACTGCTGTGTGTGAGGGGGAGGGGCCGTTTTTGGCGCTCTTTGCTACGCATCAAAAAATTCCAGTCAGTAACTCTTATATTTCCTGCATGATCCGGTTCATCTCTGACAGATCTCAGGGGTCTTCAAACTTCTTTGGAGGGAGGTAGATTCTCTCAGCAGAGCTGTGAGAATTTTATATTGACTGTGAATAAAAACGTTGCTCTGTAATTTTTATGTCAAATTTAATTATTGTTATTTTTCTAATGGGAACAAACCTTTGCTAAAAGTTGTGTTGTTTTAAAGTTTGATGCTATAATTGTTTTTTCAGTTCATTATTTCAACTGTCATTTAGTCATTTAATCATTTAATCGTTTAGTACCTCTTTGAGGCACAGTACGTTTTTGCTAAAAAGAATTATAACCAAGTTGCAAGTTTATTGCTAGTGTGTTAAACATGTCTGACTCAGAGGAAGATATCTGTGTCATTTGTTCCAATGCCAAGGTGGAGCCCAATAGAAATTTATGTACTAACTGTATTGATGCTACTTTAAATAAAAGTCAATCTGTACAATTTGAACAAATTTCACCAAACAGCGAGGGGAGAGTTATGCCGACTAACTCGCCTCACGCGGCAGTACCTGCATCTCCCGCCCGGGAGGTGCGTGATATTATAGCGCCTAGTACATCTGGGCGGCCATTACAGATAACATTACAAGATATGGCTACTGTTATGACTGAAGTTTTGTCTAAATTACCAGAACTAAGAGGCAAGCGTGATCACTCTGGGGTGAGAACAGAGTGCGCTGACAATACTAGGGCCATGTCTGATACTGCGTCACAGCTTGCAGAGCATGAGGACGGAGAGCTTCATTCTGTAGGTGACGGTTCTGATCCAAACAGATTGGATTCAGATATTTCAAATTTTAAATTTAAATTGGAGAACCTCCGTGTATTACTAGGGGAGGTCTTAGCAGCTCTCAATGATTGTAACACCGTTGCAATACCAGAGAAACTGTGTAGGTTGGATAAATACTTTGCGGTACCGGCGAGTACTGACGTTTTTCCTATACCTAAGAGACTAACTGAAATTGTTACTAAGGAGTGGGATAGACCCGGTGTGCCGTTCTCACCCCCTCCAATATTTAGAAAGATGTTTCCAATAGACACCACCACTCGGGACTTATGGCAAACGGTCCCTAAGGTGGAGGGAGCAGTTTCTACTTTAGCTAAGCGTACCACTATCCCGGTGGAGGATAGCTGTGCTTTTTCAGATCCAATGGATAAAAAATTAGAGGGTTACCTTAAGAAAATGTTTGTTCAACAAGGTTTTATATTGCAACCCCTTGCATGTATCGCGCCGATTACGGCTGCGGCAGCATTTTGGATTGAGTCTCTGGAAGAGAACCTTAGTTCATCTACGCTAGACGACATTACGGACAGGCTTAGAGTCCTTAAACTAGCTAATTCATTCATTTCGGAGGCCGTAGTACATTTAACCAAACTTACGGCTAAGAACTCAGGATTCGCCATACAGGCACGTAGGGCGCTGTGGCTAAAATCCTGGTCAGCTGATGTTACTTCTAAGTCCAAATTACTTAATATACCTTTCAAGGGGCAGTCTTTATTTGGGCCCGGTTTGAAAGAAATTATCGCTGACATTACAGGAGGTAAGGGCCACGCCCTACCTCAAGACAAAGCCAAGGCTAGACAGTCTAATTTTCGTCCCTTTCGGAATTTTAAAACAGGAGCAGCATCAACCTCCACTGCACCAAAACAGGAGGGAGCTGTTGCTCGTTACAGGCAAGGCTGGAAGCCTAACCAGTCCTGGAACAAGAGCAAGCAGGCCAGGAAACCTGCTGCTGCCCCAAAGACAGCATGAACCGAGAGCCCCCGATCCGGGACCGGATCTAGTGGGGGGCAGACTTTCTCTCTTCGCCCAGGCCTGGGCAAGAGATGTTCAGGATCCCTGGGCGCTAGAGATCATATCTCAGGGATACCTTCTAGACTTCAAATTATCTCCCCCAAGAGGGAGATTTCATCTGTCAAGGTTGTCAACAAACCAGATAAAGAAAGAAGCGTTTCTACGCTGTGTTCAAGATCTGTTATTAATGGGAGTGATCCATCCGGTTCCGCGGTCGGAACAAGGACAAGGGTTCTACTCAAACCTGTTTGTGGTTCCCAAAAAAGAGGGAACTTTCAGGCCAATCTTAGATTTAAAGATTCTAAACAAATTCCTAAGAGTTCCATCGTTCAAAATGGAAACTATTCGGACAATCTTACCCATGATCCAAAAGGGTCAGTACATGACCACAGTGGATTTAAAAGATGCTTACCTTCACATACCGATTCACAAAGATCATCACCGGTATCTAAGGTTTGCCTTCTTAGACAGGCACTACCAGTTTGTAGCTCTTCCATTCGGATTGGCTACGGCTCCAAGAATCTTCACAAAGGTTCTGGGTGCCCTTCTGGCGGTACTAAGACCGCGAGGGATTTCGGTAGCTCCGTACCTAGACGACATTCTAATACAAGCTTCAAGCTTTCAAACTGCCAAGTCTCATACAGAGTTAGTTCTGGCATTTCTAAGGTCGCATGGATGGAAAGTGAACGAAAAGAAGAGTTCTCTTTTTCCTCTCACAAGAGTTCCATTCTTGGGGACTCTTATAGATTCTGTAGAAATGAAGATTTACCTGACAGAAGACAGGTTAACAAAGCTTCAAAATGCATGCCGTGTCCTTCATTCCATTCAACACCCGTCAGTAGCTCAATGCATGGAGGTGATCGGCTTAATGGTAGCGGCAATGGACATAGTACCTTTTGCACGCCTACACCTCAGACCGCTGCAATTGTGCATGCTAAGTCAGTGGAATGGGGATTACTCAGATTTGTCCCCTACTCTGAATCTGAATCTAGAGACCAGAAATTCTCTTCTATGGTGGCTTTATCGGCCACACCTGTCCAGGGGGATGCCATTCAGCAGGCCAGACTGGACAATTGTAACAACAGACTGCCAGCCTACTAGGTTGGGGCGCTGTCTGGAATTCTCTGAAGGCTCAGGGACTATGGAATCAGGAGGAGAGTCTCCTTCCAATAAACATCCTGGAATTGAGAGCAGTTCTCAATGCCCTTCTGGCTTGGCCCCAATTAACAACTCGGGGGGTTCATCAGGTTTCAGTCGGACAACATCACGACTGTAGCTTACATCAACCATCAGGGAGGGACAAGAAGCTCCCTAGCAATGATGGAAGTATCAAAAGATAATTCGCTGGGCAGAGTCTCACTCTTGCCACCTGTCAGCAATCCACATCCCGGGAGTGGAGAACTGGGAGGCGGATTTCTTGAGTCGCCAGACTTTTCATCCGGGGGAGTGGGAACTTCATCCGGAGGTCTTTGCCCAAATACTTCGACGGTTGGGGCAAACCAGAGATAGATCTCATGGCGTCTCGCCAGAACGCCAAACTTCCTCTCTACGGGTCCAGATCCAGGGATCCGGGAGCGGTTCTGATAGATGCTTTGACAGCACCTTGGAACTTCGGGATGGCTTATGTGTTTCCACCCTTCCCGCTGCTTCCTCGATTGATTGCCAAAATCAAACAGGTAGAGAGCATCAGTGATTCTAATAGCGCCTGCATGGCCACGCAGGACTTGGTATGCAGATCTAGTGGACATGTCATCCTGTCCGCCTTGGTCTCTACCTCTAAGACAGGACCTTCTGATACAGGGTCCATTCAAACATCAAAATCTAACTTCTCTGAAGCTGACTGCTTGGAAATTGAACGCTTGATTTTATCAAAACGTGGTTTTTCTGAGTCGGTTATTGATACCCTGATACAGGCTAGGAAGCCTGTTACCAGAAGGATTTACCATAAAATATGGCGTAAATACCTATACTGGTGCGAATCCAAAGGTTACTCCTGGAGTAAGGTTAGGATCGCTAGGATATTGTCCTTTCTACAAGAAGGTTTAGAAAAGGGTTTATCAGCTAGTTCATTAAAGGGACAGATTTCAGCTCTGTCCATCTTGTTACACAGGCGTCTGTCAGAAAATCCAGACGTCCAGGCCTTTTGTCAGGCTTTAGCTAGGATCAAGCCTGTGTTTAAAGCTGTTGCTCCCGCCATGGAGTTTAAACTTAGTTCTTAACGTTTTACAGGGTGTTCCGTTTGAACCCCTTCATTCCATTGATATAAAATTGTTATCTTGGAAAGTTCTGTTTTTAATGGCTATTTCCTCGCTCGAAGAGTCTCTGAGTTATCAGCCTTACATTGTGATTCTCCTTATCTGATTTTTCACTCAGACAAGGTAGTTCTGCGTACTAAACCTGGGTTCTTACCTAAGGTAGTCACTAACAGGAATATCAATCAAGAGATTGTTGTTCCATCCTTGTGTCCAAATCCTTCTTCAAAGAAGGAACGTCTTCTACACAATCTGGATGTAGTTCGTGCCCTCAAGTTCTACTTGCAGGCAACTAAAGATTTTCGCCAAACTTCTTCCCTGTTTGTCGTTTATTCTGGACAGAGGAGAGGTCAAAAAGCTTCTGCTACCTCTCTCTCTTTTTGGCTTCGTAGCATAATACGTTTAGCCTATGAGACTGCTGGACAGCAGCCTCCTGAAAGAATTACAGCTCACTCCACTAGAGCTGTGGCTTCCACTTGGGCCTTTAAGAATGAGGCCTCTGTTGAACAGATTTGCAAGGCTGCAACTTGGTCTTCGCTTCATACTTTTTCCAAATTTTACAAATTTGACACTTTTGCTTCTTCGGAGGCTATTTTTGGGAGAAAGGTTCTTCAGGCAGTGGTTCCTTCTGTATAATGAGCCTGCCTATCCCTCCCGTCATCCGTGTACTTTTGCTTTGGTATTGGTATCCCAGAAGTAATGATGACCCGTGGACTGATCACACATAACAGAAGAAAACATAATTTATGCTTACCTGATAAATTCCTTTCTTCTGTTGTGTGATCAGTCCACGGCCCGCCCTGTTTTAAGGCAGGTAAATATCTTTTAAATTATACTCCAGTCACCACTTCACCCTTGGTTACTCCTTTCTCGTTGATTCTTGGTCGAATGACTGGGACTGACGTAGAGGGGAGGAGCTATATGCAGCTCTGCTGGGTGAATCCTCTTGCATTTCCTGTTGGGGAGGAGTTATATCCCAGAAGTAATGATGACCCGTGGACTGATCACACAACAGAAGAAAGGAATTTATCAGGTAAGCATAAATTATGTTTTTTTGTTTCTATGATATTTCTAATTTTTATTTCTTTGCGCCGTTTCTTACCCGACTCCTCCCACCTCCTACTTCCATCTTTTACTGTTCAGTGACTGAGAGCGGTCACACCCCGCTCTCTGCATCAGCTAAATGCACGTTCACATTAAATTTACTTATGCGCATGCGTTACTTTATATTAATTATATTATTTTAAACATCGGTTATACTATTTCAAATGTAGTTAAAATGGTATAAAAAGCTAGATTCAATACGTTTTTTTACAGAAGTTACAAACGATACTTACTTAGACAGTGATCGCTGAGATATGATCAATTCCAAGCCTATTTGTCTATCAATTGAAAGAGAGCATGCGCGTCTCATGCACGAGCACACTCATGAAATTGCATTCCTGACGTTGAACGCGTGCGCATAGCGATCTTGTGACGTCCCAATGTTCGTTCTGAACACCATGTGGAGAAAACGATGATTGGATGCCGATATAGAGGGAGAATGTCAATCAAATGTCACAACATGTCGGGTGGAGGATATAATAGGAACGTCGGATAAGTAAATGTTAAAATTTATTGCTATGTACCAAAATTAAAAAAAAAATGATGAATTCAAGTTGATCTAAATTTTAAAATATTTTAAGAAGTCGTAAAGTACTTAGTTTAACTTTACCTTACCTTTAATGTTTCACTAAACACTGTTAATGTGATCACAAAAAGCAACAGTGTACATGTTTAATCTTATCCACAGCACGTTTTAACAGTGTAATAATCCAGAATATATTTATAAGTAACTTCATCCTAAAAAAAACTCCTGCAAGCTTCCCCAGATGTCAATTCGGTTGTTTTGTTATATATTGTGTTTGGAAAATCATGTTAGACCATGACCCAGGCTTTCCAGCCTAGCACTTATTTGTAGCAGTCATCCTCGTATATACTGTATATGTTCCGTTACAATAAAGGAATCCCACGCTAGTATCGAATAGTGAGGCTGGAAGGACTGGTAGCATTCCGTGTAGGAAGTCATTTGTTATCATGCACAGAGCTATTGCTCTTCTCCATGGCAATGTGTAGTATGTTGACTTTACTGAACTAATGTTCTCTTCTTTTTCTATTAAAAACACAGTTGAGGGAATCTGTTGAAACAGTAGATAGAGTTGCAGTACTGACTCATAAATAATAATATAAAAAGACCACATATTTTATCATTTTATTTTCTATCTATTGTTGTTTTTTTTGTTTTAAATATAAGTAATAAGGCATTAATAACCAATTAACTTTGTTTTCTCTATAGTCTCCTTACAGTATGTTTCTAGCATGACTGATTTCAGGCTGTTTCAATAATAAACTGCGGAGTGTGAGAAAAGTAACGTACTTGCTAAATGTCACTATTTTACTATGACGGCCCTGTTTTTGTCCCTTGTCCCTTGTCCCATTATATAATTGTATATGTTAAACCCCATTGTATACAATATATATATATATTTATTTTTTAAACCGCTGCTCTTAGGCCACCATTATCACCATGGTTACGTGATGTTTATTGTCTAAAACAACTTTCCTGTGACATTTTGAATCTACTATGATTTAATTTAATATAGATTTTTATTAATAAATTTACAGCAATATATAACATATATCAGAAATCTGAAAATAAGATACATTTTAACAATGACATCGTAAAGCTTATCCAGAAAAAGGAAAAGAAATGAAGAAAAAAAAAATTGACCTTATCACAAACATTCATCTGTCAATACTTACAGGATTCTGCCCGCAACCCAGATGTCATTAAGAGACTAAAACAATCAAAATTAGTATTTTAGGTTACTCAGATCTCTGCTATAAAAGTTCAAATTATAACTGCTTTTGATTGTGAATAAAGTAGGAGGTAAAGAGGAAGGGAAGAGAGTAGTCAGAAATGAAAAGAAAGAGGATAGGAGAGGGGGGGGCAGGGAAGGACTTATACGGAACCTCATCTGTTACTCTGTGGAATTTGGCTTGGTATCTGAACCATCGTACCGAGGCCTTTAATTTATACGTGAGTGAATGAGTGGCCCAATATATAAATAACCCTTCACATGTCTTCTGCTCTTTAATTAGGTGTATCATACATAATCCAGTAAAACCAGACCTTCTGAAAGGTTTCCTGCGTACCTTGTAGTGTAGCTGCCTGTGTTGACATATTGTAGTAATGTCTAATCTTAATTATAATTACCCCCAATTTGGAGCGCTCACCCTCCAGCGGCGTGCTATACACACCCTAGTGGCTGTGCAGGTTATCTTAATAAACTGGTTTATGTGTTTGTTGAACTCTCTAAGTCTTGTATGTAGTAATGCTTGTTCCATTGAGAGTTTAATGGGGCTTTCCAAGATAGAGCTTAGAAAATGCGATAGTTTATTCCAAATTCTATGAGAGTGGGGGCAATCCCACCACATGTGTTTGTATGATCCCTCTTCTTCGCAACCTCTATAGCAGAGTTTGGATCCGTGTCTAAGAGTGTGTGAGGTTATTGTCGGAGTGAGGTACCAACGAAAGTTAGTCTTAATACAGTTTTCAAGTAAATCTGCACTAAGCAACCCTCTTCCCGCATTATATAAAATGTCATCCCATGTTTGTATATCAAATTCCTTATCAAGGTCCGATTCCCATTTAATTTGCAGAGGGGTTTTAGTGTTCCCTGTGGCGCATTGAATTGCCTGGTATAAACGTGTTATAGACTTCTTGGGTCTTAGTGGGGAGCTGCATATAATTTCTAAAGTGGTGAGAGGTTTGCTTGAGACTACTGATGTTATGTGTTGTATAGTAGAAGAGATTTGTAGGTATAAGAACCAGTGAAGTTTGGTTGGATGGAGTTTTTCTTGAAAATGCGTGTAGGTGATCATTTTACCCCTTTCCAATAGGTCCGCTATCCTATATAGTCCTCTGTTTTCCCACTTTTTAATGATTGAAATACGTTCCCTATTAACTATACATCTAAGTGGTGTTTTGATAGTTATGTGGTAGTAGTTGAAGGGTTGAGGTGAGTTTGGCCCACTGTGTAATCATGAGGTCTGAGATTGGGAAAGTAATATGATTTTTCCCAGAGCAGCGTTTCGGATCCCATAGCATTAATGTTCGTGGCTCTACTTCTGTAATGTCTGCCTCTATTTTTGTCCAGATGATATCCTCTTCTAGTTCGTTGAGGAGGGCTGTTTGTGCTAGCCTAGCCGCTTGGTAATATTGTTTGAAATTTGGTGCCCCGACTCCCCCCAATTTTCTATGTCTATTGAGTATATTAGATGAGATTCGGGCCTTTTTATTGCCTCTTATGAAACTATTGGTGTGTTTTTGAAGATCTTCAAGATCCTGCTTTGGGATATTTATAGGTATAGTGCGGAACAGATATAGCATCCGTGGAAGCACTGTCATTTTGACTGCTGATAATCTACCAAACCAAGAAAATCTTAGTTTGCTCCAGTTTCTTAGGTCTTGTTTGATAGATTTATATAAGGTGGGGAAATTAGCCCGGTAATCTACTATGATTTAAAGGTCAAGCATCCCCTCCTAGATACTGATTAAGAGGTTAGTTGGATATAGATAAGGTAACAACATGGGACATATTTTACAGACACAAATAATATTTCCCTACACTATCCACCCGATCATGAGCCTGATTGGTAGCAACAAGTTATGGAAATGTCATGTTTTTTTCTCTTTGGGAGTTTTTGGCTAGGAGATGGGTGGCGAAGCTATGCGTTTGTTATGCAATTACAAAATGACCAACCAATCAAACCCAAGCTCCCAGAAAGGAGGATATACATTTATGTTTAGGCTCTAACCAGTTTTAAAATAAATACAATTACTGAGGTTCTAACTTCTCCACTGATTTTTTTCAAATTAAGACCTCTTTCCTGTAGTTCTGCCCCATAAGTGCATATCCCAGTTATTAATAGACAGCTGGTACCAAGTCATCACTGTTCTAGGAACTCTTGTGTGAACACTTCCTCCATAGTACCCAAACCCTTCCAAGACATTATCATCCTCTGCTCCATGACCTCAGAATACCTCCTCTGTTGGCCTCAGTGTCTAGACAGTTATGAGTAACGCATGCTACAGGGATCAATGTGGAAAGTGTTGTTGGACAACACTATTCATGTTCCACCCTGCTTTCCCTGCAGCAAGTGTAACTCATGTACAAAACATGCTTGATGGGACAACCTTAAATGCTAGGCAAATAGTTTGGTTTAGTGAAGTCTAAACCCTGGTGTCATAGTTCAGTTTTTATTATTTATGGTAATGTTTACTACGGACTACATTAAATTAATCTTTCTCCAACATAGGTGTGTCCGGTCCACGGCGTCATCCTTACTTGTGGGATATTCTCTTCCCCAACAGGAAATGGCAAAGAGCCCAGCAAAGCTGGTCACATGATCCCTCCTAGGCTCCGCCTACCCCAGTCATTCTCTTTGCCGTTGTACAGGCAACATCTCCACGGAGATGGCTTAGAGTTTTTTAGTGTTTAACTGTAGTTTTTATTATTCAATCAAGAGTTTGTTATTTTAAAATAGTGCTGGTATGTACTATTTACTCAGAAACAGAAAAGAGATGAAGATTTCTGTTTGTATGAGGAAAATGATTTTAGCACCGTAACTAAAATCCATGGCTGTTCCACACAGGACTGTTGAGTGCAATTAACTTCAGTTGGGGGAACAGTGTGCAGTCTCTTACTGCTTGAGGTATGACACATTCTAACAAGACGATGTAATGCTGGAAGCTGTCATTTTCCCTATGGGATCCGGTAAGCCATGTTTATTAAGATAGTAAATAAGGGCTTCACAAGGGCTTATTAAGACTGTAGACTTTTTCTGGGCTAAATCGATTCATTATTAACACATATTTAGCCTTGAGGAATCATTTATTCTGGGTATTTTGATATGATTATATCGGCAGGCACTGTTTTTGACACCTTATTCTTTAGGGGCTTTCCCTAATCATAGTCAGAGCCTCATTTTCGCGCCGGTATGGCGCACTTGTTTTTGAGGACAGCATGGCATGCAGCTGCATGTGTGTGGAGCTCTGATACATAGAAAAGTCTTTCTGAAGGCATCATTTGGTATCGTATTCCCCTTTGGGCTTGGTTGGGTCTCAGCAAAGCAGATTCCAGGGACTGTAAAGGGGTTAAATATAAAAACGGCTCCGGTTCCGTTATTTTAAGGGTTAAAGCTTCCAAATTTGGTGTGCAATACTTTTAAGGCTTTAAGACACTGTGGTGAAATTTTGGTGAATTTTGAACAATTCCTTCATACTTTTTCGCAATTGCAGTAATAAAGTGTGTTTAGTTTAAAATTTAAAGTGACAGTAACGGTTTTATTTTAAAACGTTTTTTGTGCTTTGTTATCAAGTTTATGCCTGTTTAACATGTCTGAACTACCAGATAGATTGTGTTCTGACTGTGGGGAAACCAAGGTTCCTTCTCATTTAACTATATGTATTTTATGTCATAAAAAAATTTAGTAAAAATGATGCCCAAGATGATTCCTCAAGTGAGGGGAGTAAGCATGGTACTGCATCATCCCCTCCTTCGTCTACACCAGTCTTGCCCATACAGGAGGCCCCTAGTACATCTAGTGCGCCAATACTCCTTACTATGCAACATTTAACGGCTGTAATGGATAATTCTATCAAAAACATTTTAGCCAATATGCCCACTTATCAGTGAAAGCGCGACTGCTCTGTTTTAGAAAATTCTGTAGAGCATGAGAACGCTGATGATATGGTTTCTGAAGGGCCCCTACACCAGTCTGAGGGGGCCAGGGAGGTTTTGTCTGAGGGAGAAATTTCAGATTCAGGAAACATTTCTCAACAAGCTGAACCTGATGTGA
This sequence comes from Bombina bombina, assembly GCF_027579735.1. Lineage (NCBI taxonomy): Eukaryota > Metazoa > Chordata > Amphibia > Anura > Bombinatoridae > Bombina > Bombina bombina. The sequence goes on along the minus strand of NC_069503.1, from coordinate 724,389,985 downwards.
TTACTTTTAAATTTAAGTTGGAACATCTCCGCGCTCTGCTTAAGGAGGTGTTATCCAATTTGGATGATTGTGATTATCTGGTCATTCCAGAACCACTATGTAAAATGGAAAAGTTCTTAGAGGCCCCGGGGCCCCCCGAAGCTTTTCCTATATCCAAGCGGGGTGGCGTACATTGTTAGTAAAGAATGGGACAGGCCCGGTATACCTTTAGTACCTCCCCCCATATTTATAAAATTGTTTTCCTATAGTCGACCCCAGAAAGGACTGATGGCAGACAGTCCCCAAGGTCGAGGGGGCGGTTTCTACTCTACACAAGCGCGCCACTATACCCATAGAAGATAGTTGTGCTTTCCAAGATCCTATGGATAAAAAATTAGAAGGTCTGCTAAAGATGTTTGTTCAGCAAGGTTCCCTTCTACAACCAATTGCATGCATTGTCCCTGTCACTGCAGCCGCGTGTTTCTAGTTTGATGAGCTAGGAAAGGCGATTATTAGTAATTCTTCTTCTTATGAGGAGATTATGGACAGAATTCGTGCTCTTAAATTGGCTAATTCTTTCACCCTAGACGCCACCTTGCAATTGGCTAGGTTAGCGGCGAAAAAATTCTGGGTTTGCTATTGTGGCGCAGAGCGCTTTGGTTAAAATCTTGGGCAGCGGATGCGTCTTCCAAGAACAAATTGCTTGACATTCCTTTCAAGGGGAAAACACTCTTTGGCCCTGACTTGAAAGAGATTATCTCTGATATCACTGGGGGCAAGGGCCACGCCCTTCCTCAGGATAGGTCTTTTCAAGACCAAAAATAAACCTAAGTTTCGTCCCTTTCGCAGAAACGGATCAGCCCCAAGGGCTACGTCCTCTAAGCAGGAAGGTAATACTTCTCAAGCCAATCCAGCCTGGAGACCTATGCAAGGCTGGAACAAAGGAAAGCAGGCCAGGAAACCTGCCACTGCTACCAAGACAGCATGAAATGCGGGCCCCCGATCCGGGACCGGATCTGGTGGGGGGCAGACTCTCTCTCTTCGCTCAGGCTGGGGCAAGAGATGTTCTGGATCCTTGGGCGCTAGAAATAGTCTCCCAAGGTTATTCTCTGGAGTTCAAGGGGCTTCCTCCAAGGGGGAGGTTCCACAGGTCTCAGTTGTCTTCAGACCACATAAGAAGACAGGCATTCTTACATTGGGTAGAAGACCTGCTAAAAATGGGAGTGATTCATCCTGTTCCATTAGGAGAACTAGGGATGGGGTTCTACTCCAATCTGTTCATAGTTCCCAAAAAAGAGGGAACGTTCAGACCAATCTTAGATCTCAAGATCTTGAACAAGTTTCTCAAGATGGAAACCATTCGAACACTTCTTCCTTCCATCCAGGAAGGTCAATTCATGACCAAGGTGGATTGCAAGGATGCGTATCTACATATTCCTATCCACAAGGAACATCATCGGTTCCTAAGGTTTGAATTCCTGGACAAGCATTTCCAGTTCGTGGCGTTTTCTTTCGGATTAGCCACTGCTCCTAGGATTTTCTCATAGGTACTAGGGTCCCTTCTGGCGGTGCTAAGACCAAGGGGCATTGCTGTAGTACCTTACTTGGACGACATTCTGATTCGAGCGTCGTCCCTTCCTCAAGTAAAGGCTCACACGGACATTGTCCTGGCCTTTCTCAGATCTCACGGATGGAAAGTGAACGTGGAAAAGAGTTCTCTATCTCCGTCAACGAGGGTTCCCTTCTTGGGAACTATAATAGACTCCTTAGAAATGAGGATTTTTCTGACAGAAGCCAGAAAAACAAAACTTCTAGACTCTGTCGGATACTTCATTCCGTTCCTCTTCCTTCCATAGCGCAGTGCATGGAAGTGATAGGTTTGATGGTAGCGGCAATGGACATAGTTCCTTTTGTGCGCATTCATCTAAGACCATTACAACTGTTCATGCTCAGTCAGTGGAATGGGGACTATTCAGACTTGTCTCCGAAGATACAAGTAAATCAGAGGACCAGAGACTCATTCCGTTGGTGGCTGTCCCTGGACAACCTGTCACAAGGGATGACCTTCCGCAGACCAGAGTGGGTCATTGTCACGACCGACGCCAGTCTGATGGGCTGGGGCGCGGTCTGGGGATCCCTGAAAGCTCAGGGTCTTTGGTCTCGGGTAGAATCTCTTCTACCGATAAATATTCTGGAGCTGAGAGCGATATTCAATGCTCTCAAAGCTTGGCCTCAGCTAGCGAGGGCCAAGTTCATACATCAACCATCAGGGGGGAACAAGGAGTTCCCTAGCGATGGAAGAAGTGACCAAAATCATTCTATGGGCGGAGTCTCACTCCTGCCACCTGTCTGCTATCCACATCCCAGGAGTGGAAAATTGGGAAGCGGATTTTCTGAGTCGTCAGTCATTGCATCCGGGGGAGTGGGAACTCCATCCGGAAATCTTTGCCCAAGTCACTCAACCGTGGGGCATTCCAGACATGGATCTGATGGCCTCTCGTCAGAACTTCAGAGTTCCTTACTACGGGTACAGATCCAGGGATCCCAAGGCGGCTCTAGTGGATGCACTAGTAGCACCTTGGACCTTCAAACTAGCTTATGTGTTCCCGCCGTTTCCTCTCATCCCCAGGCTGGTAGCCAGGTTCAATCAGGAGAGGGCGTCGGTGATTTTGATAGCTCCTGCGTGGCCACGCAGGACTTGGTATGCAGATCTGGTGAATATGTCATCGGCTCCACCATGGAAGCTACCTTTGAGACGAGACCTTCTTGTTCTAGGTCCGTTCGACCCACTCCAGCTGACTGCTTGGAGATTGAACGCTTGATCTTATCAAAGCGAGGGTTCTCAGATTCTGTTATTAATACTCTTGTTCAGGCCTGAAAGCCTGTAACCAGAAAAATTACCACATAATTTGGTATATCTGTTGGTGTGAATCTGCAGGATTCCCTTGGGACAAGGTTAAGATTCCTAAGAGTCTATCCTTCCTTCGAGAAGGATTGGAAAAAGGATTATCTGCAAGTTCCTTGATGGGACAGATTTCTGCCTTGTCTGTGTTACTTCACAAAAAGCTGGCAGCTGTGCCAGATGTTCTAGCCTTTGTTCAGGCTCTGGTTAGAATCAAGCCTGTTTACAAAATTTTGACTCCTCCTTGGAGTCTCAACCTAGTTCTTTCAGTTCTTCAGGGGGTTCCGTTTGAACCCTTACATTCCGTTGATATTAAGTTATTATCTTGGAAAGTTTTGTTTTTGGTTGCAATTTCTTCTGCTAGAAGAGTTTCAGAATTATCTGCTCTGCAGTGTTCTTCTCCTTATCTGGTGTTCCATGCAGATAAGGTGGTTTTGCGTACTAAACCTGGTTTTCTTCCAAAAGTTGTTTCTAACAAAAACATTAACCAGGAGATAGTTGTGCCTTCTTTGTGTCCTAATCCAGTTTCAAAGAAGGAACGTTTGTTGCACAACTTGGATGTAGTTCGTGCTCTCAAATTTTACTTAGCAGCTACTAAGGATTTCAGACAAACTTTGTCTTTGTTTGTTGTTTATTCTGGTAATCGGAGAGGTCAAAAAGCAACTTCTTCCTCTCTCTCCTTCTGGATTAAAAGCATTATCCGATTGGCTTATGAGACTGCCGGACGGCAGCCTCCTGAAAGAATCACAGCTCACTCCACTAGGGCTGTGGCTTCCACATGGGCCTTCAAGAACGAGGCTTCTGTTGATCAGATATGTAAGGCAGCGACTTGGTCTTCACTGCACACTTTTTCTAAATTTTACAAATTTGATACTTTTGCTTCTTCTGAGGCTATTTTTGGGAGAAAGGTTTTGCGAGCCGTGGTGCCTTCCATTTAGGTGACCTGATTTGCTCCCTCCCTTCATCCGTGTCCTAAAGCTTTGGTATTGGTTCCCACAAGTAAGGATGACGCCGTGGACCGGACACACCTATGTTGGAGAAAACAGAATTTATGTTTACCTGATAAATTACTTTCTCCAACGGTGTGTCCGGTCCACGGCCCGCCCTGGTTTTTTTAATCAGGTCTGATAATTTATTTTCTTTAACTACAGTCACCACGGTAACATATGGTTTCTCCTATGCAAATATTCCTCCTTAACGTCGGTCGAATGACTGGGGTAGGCGGAGCCTAGGAGGGATCATGTGACCAGCTTTGCTGGGCTCTTTGCCATTTCCTGTTGGGGAAGAGAATATCCCACAAGTAAGGATGACGCCGTGGACCGGACACACCGTTGGAGAAAGTAATTTATCAGGTAAACATAAATTCTGTTTTTTCAAAACAGAATCAGGTAGAAGTCTCTTCAGGTTTCCCAGATCACATCTGCTTTTCCATATTGTGTTTTGATGAACATGTGCACCATCTGTTATGCATTATTTTCTAGTATAGAGCTAACCTTTATATAATACAGGCTGTTGTATTTAACCTTTTTAAATAGATGATGGGCAATATATATTTGCACAGTAGAGATATTTCCTTACTGTTGTAAAAAGTTGTGCTTTAACCAATGTAATAAAGAGAATCCATCTGATGTTCTTAAGATATCACCTTGTTAAATATTATGTTTTAAAATAGTTTTTTGTTTGTGTTTTTTTTTTTAATTTGGCAATTTCACATGACTTGATTCTTTGTGTAGGTCAGCATGCCTGCTTTTATATTAGATAGAAAATGGTTCTGGTAAAGTTGATCATTATGCAATTTTTCTGAAGAAGTAGGAATCTCTCCATATCTTATATGAATGCAGTGCTAGACTAATGTATGTTGGTCAATAGGTTTGTTTTTTGGTGTGTGCGATAACGTTATAAGTGGCTGTGGTATTTTGCACATTAAAACGTTGGTACTTGATTGCTATACCTCCGTGACCTCAGGGCCCCGGTGCAAGAGGGAGAGACACAGGGGAGAGAGAGGGAGACACAGGGGAGAGAGAGGGAGACACAGGGGAGAGAGAGGGAGACACAGGGGAGGGAGAGGGAGACACAGGGGAGAGAGAGGGAGACACAGGGGAGAGAGAGGGAGACACAGGGGAGAGAGAGGGAGACACAGGGGAGGGAGAGGGAGACACAGGGGAGGGAGAGGGAGACACAGGGGAGGGAGAGGGAGACACAGGGGAGGGAGAGAGAGAGACACAGGGGAGGGAGAGAGAGAGACACAGGGGAGGGAGAGAGAGAGAGAGAGAGACACAGGGGTGGGAGAGAGAGAGAGACACAGGGGTGGGAGAGAGGGAGAGACACAGGGGAGGGAGAGGGAGAGACACAGGGGAGGGAGAGACACAGGGGAGGGAGAGAGAGAGAGACACAGGGGAGGGAGAGAGAGAGAGACACAGGGGAGGGAGGGAGAGAGAGACACAGGGGAGGGAGAGAGAGAGACACAGGGGAGGGAGAGAGAGAGACACAGGGGTGGGAGAGAGAGAGAGACACAGGGGTGGGAGAGAGAGAGAGACACAGGGGTGGGAGAGAGAGAGAGACACAGGGGTGGGAGAGAGGGAGAGACACAGGGGAGGGAGAGGGAGAGACACAGGGGAGGGAGAGACACAGGGGAGGGAGAGGGAGAGACACAGGGGAGGGAGAGGGAGAGACACAGGGGAGGGAAAGGGAGACACAGGGGAGGGAGACACACAGGGGAGGGAGAGGGAGAGACACAGGGGAGGGAGAGGGAGAGACACAGGGGAGGGAGAGGGAGAGACACAGGGGAGGGAGAGGGAGAGACACAGGGGAGGGAGAGGGAGAGACATGAGGGAGGGAGAGAGAGACATGAGGGAGGGAGAGAGAGAGAGACATGAGGGAGGGAGAGAGAGACACGAGGGAGAGAGGGAGACACAGGGGAGAGAGAGACAGACACAGGGGAGGGAGACACAGGGGAGGGGGAGAGAGAGACACAGGGGAGGTAGAGGGAGAGACACGGGAGGTAGAGGGAGAGAGACACAGGGGTGGGAGAGAGAGAGAGACACAGGGGTGGGAGAGAGGGAGAGACACAGGGGAGGGAGAGGGAGAGACACAGGGGAGGGAGAGACACAGGGGAGGGAGAGGGAGAGACACAGGGGAGGGAGAGGGAGAGACACAGGGGAGGGAAAGGGAGACACAGGGGAGGGAGACACACAGGGGAGGGAGAGGGAGAGACACAGGGGAGGGAGAGGGAGAGACACAGGGGAGGGAGAGGGAGAGACACAGGGGAGGGAGAGGGAGAGACACAGGGGAGGGAGAGGGAGAGACACAGGGGAGGGAGAGGGAGAGACACAGGGGAGGGAGAGGGAGAGACATGAGGGAGGGAGAGAGAGACATGAGGGAGGGAGAGAGAGAGAGACATGAGGGAGGGAGAGAGAGACACGAGGGAGAGAGGGAGACACAGGGGAGAGAGAGACAGACACAGGGGAGGGAGACACAGGGGAGGGGGAGAGAGAGACACAGGGGAGGTAGAGGGAGAGACACGGGAGGTAGAGGGAGAGACACGGGAGGTAGAGGGAGAGACACGGGAGGGAGAGAGAGAGACACGAGGGAGAGAGGGAGACACAGGGGAGAGAGAGACAGACACAGGGGAGGGAGACACAGGGGAGGGGGAGAGAGAGACACAGGGGAGGGAGAGGGAGACACACGAGAGGGAGAGACACAGGGGAGAGAGAGGGAGACACAGGGGAGGGAGAGGGAGACACAGGGGAGGGAGAGGGAGACACAGGGGAGGGAGAGGGAGACACAGGGGAGGGAGAGGGAGACACAGGGGAGGGAGAGGGAGACACAGGGGAGGGAGAGGGAGACACAGGGGAGGGAGAGAGAGACACAGGGGAGGGAGAGGGAGACACAGGGGAGGGAGAGGGAGACACACGAGAGGGAGAGACACAGGGGAGAGAGAGGGAGACACAGGGGAGAGAGAGGGAGACACAGGGGAGAGAGAGGGAGACACAGGGGAGGGAGACACAGGGGAGGGAGAGGGAGACACAGGGGAGGGAGAGGGAGACACAGGGGAGGGAGAGGGAGACACAGGGGAGGGAGAGGGAGACACAGGGGAGGGAGAGAAAGAGATACAGGGGAGGGAGAGAGAGAGACACAGGGGAGGGAGAGAGAGAGACACAGGGGAGGGAGAGAGAGAGACACAGGGGAGGGAGAGAGAGAGACACAGGGGAGGGAGAGAGAGAGACACAGGGGAGGGAGAGAGAGAGACACAGGGGAGGGAGAGAGAGAGACACAGGGGAGGGAGAGAGAGAGACACAGGGGAGGGAGAGAGAGAGACACAGGGGAGGGAGAGAGAGAGACACAGGGGAGGGAGAGAGAGAGACACAGGGGAGGGAGAGAGAGAGACACAGGGGAGGGAGAGAGAGAGACACAGGGGAGGGAGAGAGAGAGACACAGGGGAGGGAGAGAGAGAGACACAGGGGAGGGAGAGAGAGAGACACAGGGGAGGGAGAGAGAGAGACGCAGGGGAGGGAGAGAGAGACACAGGGGAGACACAGGGGAGGGAGACGGGAGGGAGAGGGAGACACAGGGGAGGGAGAGGGAGACACACGAGAGGGAGAGACACAGGGGAGGGGGAGACACAGGGGAGAGAGAGGGAGACACAGGGGAGGGAGAGGGAGACACAGGGGAGGGAGAGGGAGACACAGGGGAGGGAGAGGGAGACACAGGGGAGGGAGAGGGAGACACAGGGGAGGGAGAGGGAGACACAGGGGAGGGAGAGGGAGACACAGGGGAGGGAGAGGGAGACACAGGGGAGGGAGAGGGAGACACACGAGAGGGAGAGACACAGGGGAGAGAGAGGGAGACACAGGGGAGAGAGAGGGAGACACAGGGGAGGGAGAGGGAGACACAGGGGAGGGAGAGGGAGACACAGGGGAGGGAGAGGGAGACACAGGGGAGGGAGAGGGAGACACAGGGGAGGGAGAGGGAGACACAGGGGAGGGAGAGGGAGACACACGAGAGGGAGAGACACAGGGGAGGGGGAGACACAGGGGAGAGAGAGGGAGACACAGGGGAGAGAGAGGGAGACACAGGGGAGGGAGAGGGAGACACAGGGGAGGGAGAGGGAGACACAGGGGAGGGAGAGGGAGACACAGGGGAGGGAGAGGGAGACACAGGGGAGGGAGAGGGAGACACAGGGGAGGGAGAGGGAGACACACGAGAGGGAGAGACACAGGGGAGAGAGAGGGAGACACAGGGGAGAGAGAGGGAGACACAGGGGAGGGAGAGGGAGACACAGGGGAGGGAGAGGGAGACACAGGGGAGGGAGAGGGAGACACAGGGGAGGGAGAGGGAGACACAGGGGAGGGAGAGGGAGACACAGGGGAGGGAGAGAGAGACACAGGGGAGGGAGAGAGAGATACACAGGGGAGGGATGTCTTCTCCCAGCCCCACTATCACTCACCCCCCCCCCCCCCCAGCCTGGCTGCGGAACATGTTTGCAACATGTAACACAGTAAAAAAAAATTCACTTAAAAATTTTTTCTGTTAACTTTCACTTAAAATGAGAAAGGGGAGGGAGAGAGACACAGGGGGAGGGAGAGAGAGACACAGGGGGAGGGAGAGAGAGACACAGGGGGAGGGAGAGAGAGAAACACAGGGGAGGGAGAGAGAGAGACACAGGGGAGGGAGAGAGAGAGACACAGGGGAGGGAGAGAGAGAGACACAGGGGAGGGAGAGAGAGAGACACAGGGGAGGGAGAGAGAGACACAGGGGAGGGAGAGAGAGAGACACAGGGGAGGGAGAGGGAGACACAGGGGAGGGAGAGGGAGACACAGGGGAGGGAGAGGGAGACACAGGGGAGGGAGAGGGAGACACACGAGAGGGAGAGACACAGGGGAGGGAGAGACACACAGGGGAGAGAGAGGGAGACACAGGGGAGGGAGAGGGAGACAGGGGAGGGAGAGGGAGACACAGGGGAGGGAGAGGGAGACACAGGGGAGGGAGAGGGAGACACAGGGGAGGGAGAGGGAGACACACGAGAGGGAGAGACACAGGGGAGAGAGAGGGAGACACAGGGGAGAGAGAGGGAGACACAGGGGAGAGAGAGGGAGACACAGGGGAGAGAGAGGGAGACACAGAGGAGAGAGAGGGAGACACAGAGGAGAGAGAGGGAGACACAGAGGAGAGAGAGGGAGACACAGAGGAGAGAGAGGGAGACACAGAGGAGAGAGAGGGAGACACAGGGGAGGGATAGGGAGACACAGGGGAGGGATAGGGAGACACAGGGGAGGGAGAGGGAGACACAGGGGAGGGAGAGGGAGACACAGGGGAGGGAGAGGGAGACACAGGGGAGGGAGAGGGAGACACAGGGGAGGGAGAGGGAGACACAGGGGAGGGAGAGGGAGACACACGAGAGAGAGAGGGAGACACAGGGGAGAGAGAGGGAGACACAGGGGAGAGAGAGGGAGACACAGGGGAGAGAGAGGGAGACACAGGGGAGGGAGAGGGAGACACAGGGGAGGGAGAGGGAGACACAGGGGAGGGAGAGGGAGACACAGGGGAGGGAGAGGGAGACACAGGGGAGGGAGAGGGAGACACAGGGGAGGGAGAGGGAGACACAGGGGAGGGAGAGGGAGACACAGGGGAGGGAGAGGGAGACACAGGGGAGGGAGAGGGAGACACAGGGGAGGGAGAGGGAGACACAGGGGAGGGAGAGGGAGACACAGGGGAGGGAGAGGGAGACACAGGGGAGGGAGAGGGAGACACACGAGAGGGAGAGGTAGACACACGAGAGGGAGAGAGAGATACACAGGGGAGGGATGTCTTCTCCCAGCCCCACTATCACTCACCCATTTTCCACACATGGCATTGCTGTCCCCGCAGTCGTTTTTCAGGGGTTAAAAGCTACTAGGCCAGAGGGGAAAAGTTACTAGTCCACACAATGTTCAAGATAGGAAGAAGTTTAAATTTCGAAGTCATCTGCTGGAATTTCTACGTCCACCGGGACTAGTGGACCACTGGAAATTTCATCTATATACTGTATGTGTATGTGTAAATATATATATATATATATATATATATATATATATATGTGTGTGTGTGTATTTTTGATATCACATGCATTTTAAAGAGACTGATTGTGAGCAAATGCTACTTAAGCCACAAACTGTGAAAATACCACATCAAAACATTGCTTTTCAAAGATCCTGAGCACAGCTTTAATACTTAATTTACTTAGCCTAGTTTATCAGCAGTAAGTAATTGGACTGATGTGTTCCCTCCTGCACTAATTTCTGTAATTGCTTCCTAGCTGAGCATCTCTGTGTGAAATGGATTTCTTCATAATATAAATCCTTTTGGATGACTATGCTATTTTGGTCATAATTACTGTGCACGTGTTCACCTTTTCATTTGTGATTAGTCAGCAACCTTTGGATTAAAACCCCCCACAAGATATTTACAGTTTTTAATACAATATGATTGTTAAATAGACATTGTACACTAGATTATTCTTTGCATATTCATTTATATAGCCAATCAGGGATTTTTTTCTAACTATGTATAGTTTTGCTTATTTTTTTAATATCATTCAGTCAGATGTAAACTGAAGACTAGATATTCCTGCTTGCTCCTGTTTGTATAATCTGTCCTTTCATATGTAGGGGAAGTGTCTGCTTTTCCTGATTTCCTAGCCCTTTTTACTGGGTGTCCCAGCCTAACCTCATCAAAAGTGCTAAACTGGGAGCTTCTAAGTAAGTTGTTGAAAGGTTTTATATTAGATTTTTACATCAGTATCTGTGCATATTCTTCTTTCTAGTAGGGTCTATTACATGCAGTTATATGAAAATTGGTGTACACTGTCCCTTTAAATGACTATAAATACGTTGTCCAATAAATAGGGTATAATGACTACTTTATATTTAATAATGCACAGAGCTCTGGATTGTTTTGGATAATTTTGTATTTCTCAACTGCAGGTCAGAATTAATCAGAAAAGGAACGAAGCATTAAATAAAAATTAAATAAAAGTATGTTTGTCATGGCATGCACGGTATTATAGTGCATGCTGGGTAGTGCTTGTGCGTTCATTTAGTCATATAACAGATATATATGAGGGCATGCTCTAAAATTCATGTATAACACTTGAGCACTATGCCAGTGAAGCACAAAAATTCTGTTCAAGTAGTGGAGTGCTTAGTTCTGTGCTATATATTTACAGCGTAACGTTTACATGCAATAACTTACAAACATACATAACTATATATATATATACATGCACACACATATACATACACACATACACCTTTTGATCTCTTCCTGGTCCTGCCCTTTGCATTTACCTGGTCTCTTTAAATCTTCAAAATATGTTTTATTTTTTCTTAACTCCTTGTTTCCTATTTATTATGTCTGAATTAATGATTTTTTTTATGCATACTAGCAAATGGTACTGTTTAACACAAGGTCTTCAGAAGCTCTATATTTGAAAGTGATATTTTGAATTGCGCACAAGCACAAAACTTAACTGATAACTCGTAATATCCATTAAAACCATAGGGCGAGCTAAATAACGGTCAGTTGCGTTAAAATGGGTTGGCTAAAACCCCTATCTACCTGTAATATGCCAGATTGTGTGTTATTGTTTGCACGATAGTGCACCTTGTGCTGTCAATGGCCTATTTATGTTCTTTATTATTAGCATTTTTTTCCCAAACCAACAAGATAATCTGCAGCGCCCCAACAATTTGATGTATGGTGATGTGACAAAATGAGAAAAAAAGACCATTACAAAATGATGAGGGTAGTGGGCCCTGTTCACGCTGTATCTTGCCTTGCATAAAGGTGGTATATAGGCCGGAAGGTTTGTGAGCTTATATTATAAAAAGGGTACGGGAGGGATCTGAGGTAATAAATATGTTAGTGAAGGTTGTAATCAGCCCTGCAGTAGTTGTGTTTTTAGGGAACACTTGAAGCTTTAAAAGCTTGGTGCAAGAGATGAGAATCCACACTGGATTATCAGGTGCACTAAAACCTAATACTGTTAGCCACTCTCTGTGAGCTCTACTCTTTCTATATAGAACTGGTCAGAATCTCAAAACAACACCAAAATGAGCTGGCGCTAGAACCACTAAGTATGGAAGGGTTAATATCCGAATCTTAGATCTGAAAATGTATTATAAATGTTCACCTGATGTTCTATAAAGATAAAATGGTCATTAAAACCTCTAAAAAATCACAGAATGTTTAATAATTTATATATTTAAAAATTGAAAATGTACAGTAAAAATGTTTTCCACTTGATAAAAACTTGGAAACAGCTTAAAAGTGTTACACTGCAACATAAAGGGACGTCTTCCTATAAAACCAGCATCAATGTCGTTTCTCAGTGTCTTTATGCCTATTAGTGAGGTGCTTTACTACTGTGTTACTAATAGGAGCTTGGCTCCATAAAGACACTGGTTTGGCTGTATGCTGTTTGTTTGAATAGTGCTGTTAGTGCTTCCTGCCATCAAAATGTTTTCAAGGCTGCAGTTTTTGAAGCGTTGGGCTTCTCTTTTACTTTCTAACAAACAGTTAAAGTATTTCCTATGGGATTTCTGCCATGGCTGCCCTCAGATGTCACAGGGACTTGTCCTGCAATATCTGCAAAAAATGTAGCAAACTCACAGGTTTGGAAAAAAAAAAAAAAGTGTTACCTGAAATAGATTAACAGTCATACAAGCAAATGTTTTATTTTTCTCTGATAGTTATACTTATTGAAAAGAGCCCATGGTTCATCAACTCTTTGTTGTTGAGTTGGGAGCCAGAAGGAAAAAAAATGTTATCCTATAATTATCTTTTTACACATTTCCTTTTGTGGTTATAAAACAATAACTGCTACACAAAGTAACAATAGCATACATACAGTGATCCATTTTTATCATCATCATGCTGATAACCTAGAGAGAAAAAAGTAAAAAGAAAAGTTATTATATTTTAGTTAATGTAAGTAAACTAATGGATTTTATGGATTTTACATATCTCATGGCTTTAATCATACACCTGCCTTTTGAAGTGCATTTTTAATCAATGCTAATCTGACATTTCGCTTGACTACTTCCTGCAACAAGTTTTAAATGTCAATTCAATTTTTATATTCACAATTAAGTGCTAAACTGGAAAATTAAATATTTTAAAATTGTCACTTTTGGAATAATTTCTAAAACTCCTTGAAAACTCACCGCTTGTTATCACCATTATTTGTGGTTAGTTGGGCAGTTTTAAGCATTTTGAAGGAAACTTAGGTTACATAATTTGCTTTTCAGCCTCTAGGGAGTGTGGGGCAAGCACAGTTTACACAAATGCAATGTATTCCACAGAAAGGCAAACAAAATAAAATAAATAATGTGTATGTTGCAAAGATTATTTTTTTAACTAAACAAAAGTAATCATTATATTATAATCTCTCAAAGTCATGACCCTTTAAAGGGATAGTATAGTTAAAATTAAACTTGATTCAGATAGAGCATGCAATTTTAAGCAACTTTCTAATTTACTCCTATTATCAATTTTTCTTCGTTTTCTTTGTATCTTTATTTTAAAAAGCTGGAATATAAAGAAGCCAGCCCATTTTTTTGGTTCAGCACCTGAGTAGCGCTTGCTGATTGGTGTCTAAATGTAGCCATTCAATCAGCAAGTGCTACCCAGGTGCTGAACCAAATATGGGCTGACTCCAAAGCTTACTTTCCAGCTTTTTAAAATAAAGATATCAAGAGAATGAAGAAACATTGATAATAGGAGTAAATTTGAAAGATGCTTAAAATTGCATGCTCTATCTGAATCATGAAAGTTTATTTTTGACTATACTATCCCTTTAAGCTAACCACATTGGTTTCTTATTTTTTTATTTTCCATCTGATGTTGTCATCCCCATGTAGGCCCTTCATTTTTCATAAATTGATCAGACAATTATTTGAGCTTTTAAGTGAAAAAAAAAAATCACCATAACATCTACTTTTCAAAAACCAATTATAGAAATCAAATGCCCCCTTTTAAAATTAAGAAAAAAAATCCATCTTTTTAGATACTATGTTGTGTGTTTGTTATTGAAATTATTATTCCCAGAAAAAGTTTACTTGCGTTTACTCGGCAATGACAACAACTATAAGTGTATAGACAAGGCTGTTGCAGATCCTTGCGTAACGAGGTAGAGCCGGATACTGCCTTAGCTGAGGAGGAGTCACAAACACAGACCCGTGAGGTGCTAGCCGAACTCGGCTAAGCGTGAGGCACAAAAATTACACAAAGCACAAAAGGAGCAGCACTCGTGAGGCACGTATAAAATGAAAACATCTGTTTATTCAAAAAAAGTAAAAAAATGAAGGCATAGAACAGTGGATTAACCCCTTATGCGTTTCGTGTCGCAAACAGGCACTTAATCATAGGGGATTGATAAAGTTGCAACATCTAAATGTAAGCGTATGTCTAGTGCTACTGAGCCGTCCACCTCTGAGGGTTCTTTGTCCCGGGGAGTGCATTCCCTGCATTCATCTCTGATTTCACATGCAGCGCCCCAGGGTCCAACCGTTACTCCTTCGGGAGAGATTTGTTGTCCGTCAGACTTTGCAGACCAACTAAAATCTGCAGTTTTGAAAGTGATCCATGACTTACCACATTCTGCTAAGCACAAACATAGGGTTTATCATAGCGGCCCGGCCCAGGGTTTGTCTATGCCAATGGCTGATCCAGAGGCTCTATACGATGATGAGGCCCACTCTGACTCTTCGGAGGAGGCCCCTTCTGGGTCGGAGTTCGCGTCATCTAAGCCTTTGGCTGCGGAGGAGCCTGGTTATAGGTTTAGGATGGAGAATTTGCATTTTCTGCTAAAACAGGTGCTTGCTACTCTGGAGGTTCTGGAACTTAGGAATTGCAGGTTCCTCCGGTATCTTAAGCTTGACAAGGTATACAAGGACAGGGTAGTGCCTTTCCCAGTTCCCGTTAAGATGGCAAATATTAAGAATAAAAAGGAGCAATTAGGGTCATCCTTTTCCCCTTTTGCTTCTTTTAAAAGACTGTTCCCTGTTCCGGACTCTCAGCTTGAGCTGTGGGGGACAATTCCTAAGGTGAATGGGGCCGTTTCTACGCTCGTGAAGCGGACGACTATTCCCCTCAAGGATAGTTTGACATTTAAAGAGCCCATGGATAAAAAGTTGGAAAACATTTTGAGAAAGATGTTTCAACACACAGGGTTTGTTTTTCAGACAGCAGCGGCCGTTGCAATGGTTGCTGGAGCTGCGACAAATTGGTGTGAATCCCTGTGTGAAATGGTCGAGGGGAAGCTTCACCAATTCTTTCATCTGTGATGCCAATATGCAAATTATTTGCCTGAATGCTAAGGTGTCAGGTTTTCCTGTTTTAGTGCGCAGGGCTCTGTGGCTAAAATCTTGGTCTGCGGACATGACCTCTAAGGCAAGGCTGTTGTCCCTTCCTTTTAAAGGAAAGATCCTGCTTGGTCCAGGATTGGATTCGGTTATATCTGCGGTTACGGGAGGCAAGGGTACTTTTCTACTGAAGGATAAGAGGGCTAAGCCTAAGGGATCTACTTTCGTCCCTTTCATGCGGACAAGACCCAGCACCAGCAACCTTCCCTGAAAGCGGACCAGTCCAAGGGATCTTGGAAGCCGGCTCAATCTTGGAATAAGTCCAAGCAGTGCAAGAAGCCCACCGAGACAAAATCGGCATGAAGGGGCGGCACCCGACCGGTCTCCGGATCACGCGGGGGGCCGATTATCTATATTCTCAGACGCATGGTTGCCAGACGCATGATTGCAGGACGTTCAGAATCCTTGGGTTCTAGAAGTGGTCTCCCAGAGTTACAGGATAGGGTTCAGATCTCATCTGCCCAAGGGCAGATTCCTCCTGTCAAAACTGTCTTCAAGATCAGAGAAGAGAAAGGCCTTTCTTAGAGTGTGTGAGAGATCTCGCCTCTCTCGGGGTTATCATACCAGTACCCCTAGCAGATGGGGTTCTAGGGTACTATTCCAACCATTTTGTGGTTCCAAAGAAGGAGAGCACATTCCGCCCGATTCTGGACCTAAAGTGTTTAAACAGGTTTCTGAGTGTTCCATCGTTCAAAATGGAAACGATCAGATCTATTCTGCCCCTAGTTCAAGAGGGACAGTTCATGACGACTATATACTTGAAGGATGCTTACTTTCATGTGCCAATTCACAGGGACCACTTCAAGTACCTAAGATTTGCGTTTCTGGACCAACACTTCCAGTTTGTGGTCCGTCCTTTTGGTCTGGCGATGGCCTGAGAGTCTTCTCGAAGGTTCTGGGTTTGCTGCTTGAGGTGGAGCCTTACCCGGACGAAATCTTAGTTCAGACGCTGTCGCTCAGCCTCGCAGAGGATCATTCGAGGGCTCTCCTTTTTCTGCTTCAATCTCACGGTTGGAAGATCAACTCAGGAAAAAGTACCTTGGTTCCCAGCAACAGGGTGGAGTTCCAGGGCACGATAATAGACTCTATGTCCATGAAGATATTTCTCACAGACCAGCGGCGCAGGAAACTTGCATCCTCCCGTCTGGCCCTTTAGCCCTCCACAAGCTCGTCGATGGCTCAATGTATGGAGGTGACAGGTCTCATGGTGTCAAGCATAGATGTCATCCCATTTGCCAGGTTCCATCTCAGACCTCTTCAATTGTTCATCTTGAGACAGTGGAACGGCGATCATTCAGATCTATCACAGCTGATATCCATGTATGCTTGGCTCTCCCTCTCTTGGATTCGTCCAGAGCAACTGTCCATGGGGACATCCTTCTTGCGACCCTCCTGGGAGATTGTGACCACGGACGCCAGCCTGACAGGATGGGGAGCTGTTTGTGGTGCCCCGAGGTGTTTACGGAGATTTGTCACAAATGGGGAGCGCCGGAGATAGTTCTCATAGCGTCCAGACTCAATTGCAAGCTACCTCGCTACGGGTCGAGGTCCAGGGATCCCTAGGCAGAGCTGATAGATGTCTTAGTGGTTCCTTGGGGATTCAGCCGTGGACTCTCCTCCCCTCGATGGAAATGTAATTATCATTTAAACATAATTTATGGGGTTTTTTGAGAGAGGGGGGCAGGTATCCCTCTCCACCACTAGGGTAGTGGCATTTGTCTTTATTAGCATGTGAGCACACTACTGATACTCATGTATCAGTTTTAATTTAAATGTTAACAGCTTAAGAATTTTTAGGCAGAATTATGTACATTGAGAACTGAGTACATCCTTTTCAAGGGTTATAAAGATTAAAAATTATTTTGTTCTGTAACAATTTGTTTTTCATCTAAGTGACAAAAAATATTTATATGTAGTGTCTGATATTAAGAAATAAAAGCAATTAAACATACCATAATTTACTGCTCATTGGATATTCTATCCATATCAGCAGGAGGAGGTTATTACATCCATATCAGCAGGAGGAGGTAGCATTGGATAACTCTGGTTTTCATTGCTAGTTTTAATGGGACACTGACATTTTAGAATATAAGGTTTAGTTATACATAGTAAAACAACTTTGCAATATTCTTTTATGGTAATAATAATAACATAATTCTTTTCTCCTGATTGGACTCACAATGGTCATTTTACATAAGTGGGGCTGAAGTTAGAGATTATGGGCTTTAAAGGCTTGTGTGAACAAGTAGGTCTTGGGTCTTTGTTTAAAAATGTCCAGGGAAGGGTCTTCTTTCACAGTACTGGGTGGGGGAGTGTTTAATAGAGATGGAGCGGCATGGCTGAAAGCTCAAACACCACATTCTCTGTTTGTGCTGATTGAAGAGTGTGGGACATAGGGCATCAGTAATTTTTTATAAAAAGCTTGGTCCCTGATTGTGTAAAACTTTGTAAGATAGCAGGGAGTGGAGGATGGGTGCACTTGGCAGAATGTTGACTGTCCAGTATTTTGTATCAACATAAGATGATGTAGTCGTTTTTTTCTGGGAAACAATAATAAAATGCATTTTAATAGTCAAAACACACGGTCACCAAAGCATGGATGATTGTTAGGAGATCCTCTGCAGGCATCCGGTTCTTGATCCTGGCTTTATTCTTTAAATGAAAGAATGAGGCTTGGATTGTGGCTGATATATGATGTTTAAGGGAAAGTTCACAATGGAGCATAACACCAATATTTCTTTCTAGTTTTGAGGTTTGGAGTTTTGATCCTCCACATTCTTGACCAATTTGTTGATCTTGTTGCAGCATAGTTTTCATCATGCAACTTCTGCCCTTCACAAGTACTATTTTTGTTTTTTTGGGGTGGGGATAGTTTAAACCAAATGGCATTCATCCATCCCAGGAGATCAGCAAGACATTTATCGACTGTTTCTATTGCAACATTTGAGATTTTTCATCTGCATAGCCATTAAAGATTTAGACCATGTTGCCTTATAATATCTAAGTCACACAGAAAGGCACTAATGTCCAAGTATATAATACTTATGTATGTAATCACCCTGCGCCATCCACCCCACTGCTGGGCAAACTTGTCTCCTCACACTCGTGTATGGCTTACCCCTTCAATGGGAGTCCTGCTCTCAGCGTTCCACTGTTCAAGGTTGTGATGATATCACGGGGAGGCTCCAGGGGTGGTCACAGATGATACTGTGTAGCAGGCAGTGGCTGGAAATGCAAAAGAATAGCAAATAAATGCTATATGCCATTCAAAATAGTAAAATCCTTTCTTTTTTTATTCTATTATAAAAACATATAGATTCTCACCAACAAGACTTTTGAAGTTGCAAACACAGGAACGACTTACACGTTTCTCAGAGTGCCGCAGTCATAATGCTCCTTCGATAGTCTTGTTGCTGAGAATCGTTATGTTTTTATAAGGGAATGATAAAGAATGGGTTTTACTACTTTGAATGACATATAGCATTTCTTTGGTATTCTGTCTTATATCTACATTGGCATATACATTGGCATATACATATACAAGATTTTGAAAAAGGCTGTCCAGCCGAAACATGTTGATACCAGAGCACACCTGCACAGGATTTGAGAAGACAAAGTGAATACCAGCTATACCCAGTTGAAATATTCAAGTTCCCACTGAGCGGCATATATTTAACCGCAAAGATCACATTGATAACTAGAAATCCTTTTTCTACTTATCCTACAAACTTTCTACTTATCCCAACAACCACATTTCAGCACCCAGATCGGTCACTGACCGACATCTAAGAAACCTGGGAACAACAGACCGGAAAGGCACGCAAAAATTCCACATCAGGAGGTTATCCAACAACCATACCATCGTGATCGGTCACTGACCGACAGACAAGCCACAGAATAGAAAAACCGGAGATACTTAAAAAACATCAGCAAACGGTTAGCACTTAACCGCAACGAAGATCCCACCAAGAAACCCTTAAGAGCGCGATCGGTCACTGACCGACAAAGGATAAGGTAACTGAGCGGCCACGACAACTACCCAAACACTTATATAAAAGTGAATTTTCTTGCAGCAAACAGATAAGCCCACCTAATAAGAGGAAACCAAAGCGGCATTTATTTAACCGCCAGCAGCTCATATAGAACTGCCACCAGCTTGATCTTGAAACTTAATCAAAACACTGGCATAGCGGCGTTTATTTAACCGCAATTATCTCACAAAAGTGATATCAAACAGATACACTTCAAGGTACTAATTTGTATACTTATATTATAGTGTGATAAAAATCGCACCAACATACCTCTACATTTGATATATAGTTGCCTTCGATAAGATCTCAATTGCATAGCTGAACTTGAAACAAAGTATCCTATATGAACTATACAGCAACTATTGTTTTATCCACTATAAAATTGTATCTACAAACATTCTGTTAGAAATTACAACTTGTGATAAACCCAAAACTGTATAAATTATAAGATTTCAATGTTATTATTTTAATTTAATTTATTTTTTATATATTATGTACATTTTTATACATAGAGACACCGGTGTCATTTTTTAAACTTTGAAGGAATTGTAATAATTTTTGTTTAACTGTACTTTTAGCATCACTACTATTGGGTAAATTTACCATAATCAAATAAAGGATCATATTTATTTCTTAAATAGTTTCGACATCCATTTTTTCCAAAAGAGAATATAAAATTAGGACTCATCAAAACATTAACATATATTGAGCCCACATATTATGACACATATTTACAGTAAGACACATTGGGAATAGCAACTTGTTTTGCGCCACCTACTACAACTAACTATAACTCTTTAAACTTTGGGATAAAGTTTACTTCAGGTGTGCTAGATTCCCCACCAGCTAGACAGTCTAAACCTACCAAATATTTTTACATTTCTGTGGTGTTTGTGTTTGGCTGTAATTTTTCTCTTACTCATTTACTGTACCCACACATTATATACTGTTTTTCTCGCCATTAAATGGACTTTCTAAAGATACCATTATTTTCATCATATCTTATAATTTACTATAATTTATTTTTATAAAATATGAGGAAAAAATGGAAAGAAACACATTTTTCTCTTGTTAAATGTATCCAATCCACGGATCATCCATTACTTGTGGGATATTCTCCTTCCCAACAGGAAGTTGCAAGAGGATCACCCACAGCAGAGCTGCTATATAGCTCCTCCCCTCACTGCCATACCCAGTCATTCTCTTGCAACTCTCAACAAAGATGGACGTAGTAAGAGGAGAGTGGTGTATTATAGTTAGTTTTTTAACTTCAATCAAAAGTTTGTTATTTTTAAATGGTACCGGAGTGTACTGTTTCATCTCAGGCAGCATTAGAAGAAGAATCTGCCTGTGATTTCTATGATCTTAGCAGAAGTAACTAAGATCCACTGTCGTTATCACATATTCTGAGGAGTGCGGTAACTTCAGAGGGGGAATGGCGTGCAGGCTTTCCTGCAATAAGGTATGTGCAGTTAATATATTTCTAGGGATGGAATTTGCTAGAAAAATGCTGCTGATACCGGATTAATGTAAGTTAAGTCTTAAATGCAGTGATAGCGACTGGTATCGGGCTTATTAACAGAGATACATACTCTTATAAAAGTGTAATATAAAACATTTGCTGGCATGTTAATCGTTTTTATATATGTTTGGTGACAAAACTTATTGGGGCCTAGTTTTTTTCCACATGGCTGGCTTGATTTTTACCTAGAAACAGTTTCCTGAAGCTTTCCACTGTTGCAATATGAGTGGGAAGGGCCTATTTTAGTGCTTTTCTGTGCAGATAAAAATACTGACAGAGACATTCAGCTTCCCTCTGCATGATACAGGACATCTCTGAAGGGCTCAAAAGGCTTCAAAGTCGTGTTTGAGGAGGGTAACAATCACAGTAGACTGTGGCAGTTGTGACTGTGTTTAAAAAACGTTTGTCATTTATTATTCTGTTTTTGTTATTAAGGGGTTAATCATCCATTTGCAAGTGGGTGCAATGCTCTGCTGACTTGTTACATACACTGTAAAAATTTTGTTAGTGTAACTGCCTTTTTTCACTGTTATTTCAAATTTTGTCAAAATTTGTTTCTCTTAAAGGCACAGTAACATTTTTTTATATTGCTTGTTAACTTGCTTTAAAGTGTTTTCCAAGCTTGCTAGTCTCATTGCTAGTCTGTACAAACATGTCTGAAACAGAGGATACTTGTTCATTATGTTTAAAAGACATGGTGGAGCCCCATAGGAGAATGTGTACTAAATGTATTGATTTCACCTTAAACAGTAAAGATCAGTCTTTATCTATAAAAGAATTGTCACCAGAGGGGTCTGTCGAGGGGGAAGTTATGCCAACTAACTCTCCCCATGTGTCGGACCCTTCGCCTCCCGCTCAAGGGACAGACGCTAATATGGCGCCAAGTACATCAGGGACGCCCATAGCGATTACTTTGCAGGACATGGCTGCAATCATGAATAATACCCTGTCAGAGGTATTATCCAGATTGCCTGAATTGAGAGGCAAGCGCGATAGCTCTGGGGTTAGACGAGATACAGAGCGCGTAGATGCTGTAAGAGCCATGTCTGATACTGCGTCACAATATGCAGAACCTGAGGACGGAGAGCTTCAGTCTGTGGGTGACGTCTCTGAATCGGGGAGACTTGATTCAGAGATTTCTAATTTTAAATTTAAGCTTGAGAACCTCCGTGTATTGCTTGGGGAGGTATTAGGTGCTCTGAATGACTGTGACACAATTGCAGTGCCAGAGAAATTGTGTAGGCTGGATAAATACTATGCAGTGCCAGTGAGTACTGATGTTTTTCCAATACCTAAAAGGCTTACAGAAATTATTAGTAAGGAGTGGGATAGGCCCGGTGTGCCCTTTTCCCCACCTCCTATATTTAGAAAAATGTTTCCAATAGATGCCACTACACGGGACTTATGGCAGACTGTCCCTAAGGTGGAGGGAGCAGTTTCTACTTTAGCAAAGCGTACCACTATCCCGGTTGAGGACAGTTGTGCTTTTTCAGATCCAATGGATAAAAAATTAGAGGGTTACCTTAAGAAAATGTTTATTCAACAAGGTTTTATTTTACAGCCCCTTGCATGCATTGCGCCTGTCACTGCTGCCGCGGCATTCTGGTTTGAGGCCCTGGAAGAGGCCATCCATACAGCTCCATTGACTGAAATTGTTGACAAGCTTAGAACTCTTAAGCTAGCTAACTCATTTGTTTCTGATGCCATTGTTCATTTGACTAAACTAACGGCTAAGAATTCCGGATTCGCCATCCAGGCGCGTAGGGCGCTATGGCTCAAATCCTGGTCAGCTGATGTGACTTCAAAGTCTAAATTACTCAACATTCCTTTCAAGGGGCAGACCTTATTCGGGCCTGGTTTGAAAGAAATTATTGCTGACATTACTGGAGGTAAGGGTCATACCCTTCCTCAGGACAGGGCCAAATCAAAGGCCAAACAGTCTCATTTTCGTGCCTTTCGATATTTCAAGGCAGGTGCAGCATCAACTTCCTCTGCTTCAAAACAAGAGGGAACTTTTGCTCAATCCAAGCAGGCCTGGAAACCTAACCAGTCCTGGAACAAGGGCAAGCAGGCCAGAAAGCCTGCTGCTGCCTCTAAGACAGCATGAAGGAGCGGCCCCCTATCCGACAACGGATCTAGTAGGGGGCAGACTCTCTCTCTTCGCCCAGGCGTGGGCAAGAGATGTTCAGGATCCCTGGGTGTTGGAGATCATATCTCAGGGATATCTTCTGGACTTCAAAGCTTCTCCTCCACAAGGGAGATTTCAGCTTTCAAGATTATCTGCAAACCAGATAAAGAAAGAGGCATTCCTAAGCTGTGTACAAGATCTCCTTGTAATGGGAGTGATCCATCCAGTTCCGCGGACGGAACAAGGACAGGGGTTTTATTCAAATCTGTTTGTGGTTCCCAAAAAAGAGGGAACCTTCAGACCAACTTTGGATTTAAAGATCCTAAACAAATTCCTCAGAGTTCCGTCATTCAAGATGGAAACTATTCAAACCATTTTACCCATGATCCAAGAGGGTCAGTACATGACCACAGTGGACTTAAAGGATGCCTACCTTCACATTCCGATTCACAAGAATCATCATCAGTTCCTGAGGTTTGCCTTTCTAGACAGGCATTACCAATTTGTAGCTCTTCCATTCGGGTTGGCTACAGCCCCAAGAATTTTTACAAAGGTTCTGGGCTCACTTCTGGCGGTCCTAAGACCGCGAGGCATAGCGGTGGCTCCTTACCTGGACGATATCCTGATACAGGCGTCAAGCTTTCAAATTGCCAAATCTAATACAGAGATAGTTCTGGCATTCCTGAGGTCGCATGGGTGGAAAGTGAACGAAGAAAAGAGTTCTCTATCTCCTCTCACGAGGGTTTCCTTCCTAGGGACTCTAATAGATTCTGTAGAAATGAAAATTTACCTGACGGAGTCCAGGTTATCAAAACCTCTAAATGCTTGCCGTGTTCTTCACTCCATTCCGCGCCCCACGGTGGCTCAGTGCATGGAAGTAATCGGCTTAATGGTAGCGGCGATGGACATAGTGCCATTCGCGCGCCTGCATCTCAGACCACTGCAATTATGCATGCTCAGTCAGTGGAATGGAGATTACACAGATTTGTCCCCTCTACTAAATCTGGATCAGGAAACCAGAGATTCTCTTCTCTGGTGGTTATCTCGGGCCCATCTGTCCAAGGGTATGACCTTTTGCAGACCAGATTGGACAATTGTAACAACAGATGCCAGCCTTCTAGGTTGGGGTGCAGTCTGGAACTCCCTGAAGGCTCAGGGTTCATGGACTCAGGAGGAGAAACTCCTCCCAATAAATATTCTGGAGTTAAGAGCAATATTCAATGCTCTTCTGGCTTGGCCTCAGCTAGCAACACTGAGGTTCATCAGATTTCAGTCGGACAACATCACGACTGTAGCTTACATCAACCATCAAGGGGGAACCAGGAGTTCCCTAGCGATGTCAGAAGTCTCCAAGATAATTCGCTGGGCAGAGACTCACTCTTGCCACCTGTCAGCGATCCATATCCCAGGTGTAGAGAACTGGGAGGTGGATTTTCTAAGTCGTCAGACTTTTCATCCGGGGGAATGGGAACTCCATCCAGAGGTGTTTGCTCAATTGGTTCTCCGTTGGGGCAAACCAGAATTGGATCTCATGGCGTCTCGCCAGAACGCCAAGCTTCCTTGTTACGGATCCAGGTCCAGGTACCCAGAAGCGGCATTGATAGATGCTCTAGCAGCGCCTTGGTTCTTCAACCTGGCTTATGTGTTTCCACCGTTTCCTCTGCTCCCTCGTCTGATTGCCAAAATCAAACAGGAAAGAGCATCGGTGATATTGATAGCGCATGCGTGGCGACGCAGGACCTGGTATGCAGACCTAGTGGACATGTCATCCTTTCCACCATGGACTCTGCCTCTGAGACAAGACCTTCTAATACAAGGTCCTTTCAATCATCCGAATCTACTTTCTCTGAGACTGACTGCATGGAGATTGAACGCTTGATCCTATCAAAGCGTGGCTTCTCCGAGTCAGTAATTGATACCTTAATACAGGCACGAAAGCCTGTCACCAGGAAAATTTACCACAAGATATGGCGTAAATATCTTCATTGGTGTGAATCCAAGAATTACTCATGGAGTAGGGTTAGGATTCCTAGGATATTGTCCTTCCTCCAAGAGGGTTTGGACAAAGGATTATCAGCTAGTTCTTTAAAGGGACAGATTTCTGCTCTGTCTATTCTTTTACACAAGCGTCTGGCAGAAGTTCCAGACGTTCAGGCATTTTGTCAGGCTTTAGTTAGAATTAAGCCTGTGTTTAAACCTGTTGCTCCTCCATGGAGCTTAAACTTGGTTCTTAAAGTTCTTCAAGGGGTTCCGTTTGAACCCCTTCATTCTATTGATATCAAACTTCTTTCATGGAAAGTTCTTTTTCTGATGGCTATTTCCTCGGCTCGAAGAGTCTCGGAGTTATCTGCCTTACATTGTGATTCTCCTTATCTGATCTTTCATTCAGATAAAGTTGTTCTGCGTACAAAACCTGGGTTTTTACCTAAGGTGGTTTCTAACAAGAATATCAATCAAGAGATTGTTGTTCCATCATTATGTCCTAATCCTTCTTCAAAGAAGGAACTTCTTTTGCATAATCTAGACGTAGTCCGTGCCTTGAAGTTTTACTTACAGGCTACTAAAGATTTTCGCCAAACATCTAACCTGTTTGTTGTTTACTCTGGACAGAGGAGAGGTCAGAAGGCCTCGGCAACCTCTCTTTCTTTTTGGCTTCGCTGTATAATCCGTTTAGCCTATGAGACTGCTGGACAGCAGCCTCCTGAAAGGATTACAGCTCATTCTACTAGAACTGTGGCTTCCACCTGGGCCTTTAAAAATGAAGCCTCTGTTGAACAGATTTGCAAGGCTGCAACTTGGTCTTCCCTTCATACTTTTTCCAAATTTTACAAATTTGATACTTTTGCTTCTTCGGAGGCTGTTTTTGGGAGACAGGTTCTACAGGCAGTGGTTCCTTCCGTTTAAGTTCCTGCCTTGTCCCTCCCATCATCCGTGTACTTTAGCTTTGGTATTGGTATCCCACAAGTAATGGATGATCCGTGGACTAGATACACTTAACAAGAGAAAACATAATTTATGCTTACCTGATAAATTTATTTCTCTTGTAGTGTATCCAGTCCACGGCCCGCCCTGTCCTTTTCAGGCAGGTCTAAATTTTAATTAAACTACAGTCACCACTGCACCCTATGGTTTCTCCTTTTCTCGGCTTGTTTCGGTCGAATGACTGGATATGGCAGTGAGGGGAGGAGCTATATAGCAGCTCTGCTGTGGGTGATCCTCTTGCAACTTCCTGTTGGGAAGGAGAATATCCCACAAGTAATGGATGATCCGTGGACTGGATACACTACAAGAGAAATAAATTTATCAGGTAAGTATAAATTATGTTTTTCTAACTTTGACCCCCAAAATCTGTTACACATCTACAACCACCAAAAAACACCCATGCTAAATAGTTTCTAAATTTTGTCCTGAGTTTAGAAATACCCAATGTTTACATGTTGTTTGCTTTTTTTTTTGCAAGTTATAGGGCAATAAATACAAGTAGCACTTTACTATTTCCAAACCACTTTTTTTTCAAAATTAGCGATAGTTACATTGGAACACTGATATCTGTTAGGAATCCCTGAATATATCTTGACATGTATATTTATTTTTTTAGAAGACAACCCAAAGTATTGATCTAGGCCCATTTTGGTATATTTCATGCCACCATTTCACCGCCAAATGCGATCAAATAAAAAGAAATCATTCACTTTTTCACAATTTTAGGTTTCTCACTGAAATTATTTACAAACAGCTTGTGCAATTATGGCACAAATGGTTGTAAATGCTTCTCTGGGATCCCCTTTGTTCAGAAATAGCAGACTTACCGTATATGGCTTTGGCGTTGCTTTAGAAGGCCGCTAAATGCCGCTGCGCACCACACGTGTATTATGCCCAGCAGTGAAGGGGTTAATTAGGGAGCTTGTAGGGTTAATTTTAGCTTTAGTGTAGTAGATAACCCAAAGTATTGATCTAGGCCCATTTTGGTATATTTCATGCCACCATTTAACCGCCAAATGAGATCAAATTAAATTTTTTTTCACTTTTTCACAAACAGCTTGTGCAATTATGGCACAAATGGTTGTAAATGCTTCTCTGGGATTCCCTTTGTTCAGAAATAGCAGACATATATGGCTTTGGCGTTGCTTTTTGGCAATTAGAAGGCTGCTAAATGCCACTGCGCACCACACTTGTATTATACCCAACAGTGAAGGGGTTAATTAGGGAGCTTGCAGGGTTAATTTTAGCTTTAGTGTAGAGATCAACCTCCCACCTGAAACATCCCACCCCCTGATCCCTCCCAAACAGCTCTATTCCCGTCCCCGCCATTTTACGTACTGACAAAGTCTGCCAGTACTAAAATAAAAGGTATCTTTTCATATTATTTTTTTTCCACATATTTACATATTCTGCTGTGTAGGATCCCCCCTTAGCCCCCAACCTCCCTGACCCCCCCCCCCCCCAAAAAGAAACAACTCTCTAACCCTCCCCCTCTACCTTATAGTATGCCATCTTGGGTACTGGCAGCTGTCTGCAAGTACCCAGTTTTCCATAAAATGTTATTTTTTGAGGGTTTTCCATATTTTTCTGTAGTGTTGCTTCCCCCCCTCAATAAACAACCCTTCACCACCTCCCAGATCCCTTAGATCAAAATTCCTTCCTCCTCTCTCCCACATTGTATAAAAAAATGTTTCAGTGTATCGTCCCTCTGACTCTCAACCCACATTGATGTCCGCCCACCCACCTCCCACATCGGCTCCCACCCACCAACGATCGTGGCCATCAATGTCCGATGCAGAGAGGGCCACAAAGTGTCTCTCTTCATCGGATGGCTAGAAAATGTTATTTCAGGATGCCTCAATATCGAGGCATCACTGCAATAACATGAAAGCATCTGGAAGCGATCAGTATCGCTTCCACCGCTTGAAGACACCAACGACGTAGAGGGTACGTCCTTGGTTGTTGAGGACATTTTGTAGGACCCAGTACGTCGTCGGTCCTTAAGGGATTAAGCTAAAAGCAAAAAACTGTTTAAACTATTTCAAGACCATCAATGGTGAATTAACTTGTAATGGTGAAGACATATTGTATGAGCATTGATGTGTGATAGGTATAGCAGACTTTGGCAGGCGCACCCTCTCTTTTATTTGCACTTTCTATTTAAAAAGGCTTGGGATAATCCTTTTTTGTAGGGGGAGCTAAGCTATACATTAGGGTCTATTCACTATATTTTAGTATCACACAACACTTTCTTTTTACAGAACGTTATCGTGGACTAAGTTACTTGTTTTGATAGGTTCTTGGTCTTTCGTGATGCTGCTTAAGATATGCTTGTGAGCAGGCTCTGTGGTGTTCCAGATACAGGTATATTTATTTTTAGATAATTTGAATTCTGAAGGCAGTTGTTTTCACCAGAGCTTATTTAGGGGTTTCATAGCATTGGAGTAAATACTTACTCAACCAAAACATGACTGTTATTGTTTGTTGTATGTTTTCTTCCTAATGGGAAAGAGTCCACAGCCGCATTCATTACTTTTGGTAAATAAGAACCTGGCCACCAGGAGGAGGCAGTGACACCCCAGCCAAATGCTTAAATACTCCTCCCACTTACCTCATCCCCCAGTCATTCTTTGCCTTTCGTCCCAGGAAGTTGGCAGAGAAGTGTCAGAATTTGGTTTGTCTCTTATGGAGGGTTCTACTCTTCGCAATGGGACAGGAGTAGCCCTTTAAGCTTCTCAACTTGAGGGCCTGGGTGAACGTTAGAGTCCGGAGATGCAGGGGGTTCTTCCCTTTGCGACACCATCCCGACTCATATTAACAGCTCCTTTAGTAATGGGCATTGACGAGTTTCGCTGCCTGCTTTGTAACTCAAGTCCATGTCAGAAGTGAAGCTACTAACCTGTCACACTTGAAGGGCCGTGTTCCTGTTCCACGGCGTAGATTCTGGTAAGATTGTTTCATTTTTTATTATATAATGTTAACACAGAAGACAGGGTCACAGTGTGGCACCTTTTATCTTTATAGAATCAAGGGTTAATATCTCCTTAGGGGGATTATTGAACAGGGGGGGAATAATAATCTTATATGTTTATTTGATTTTATGCTTCTTTATGTGTGAGATGTAATATAAAGATTTCACTTTCACTTTGAGAACCATGCAGCTTACAAGCTTGGTGTGCTTTCTCTCATAGCAGGGACTGTCCTGCATTGTGCACTATGTGATTCATTCCCTCTTTCCTGACAGGACTATCAGAGAGGAGTCATAAATCTCTGTACTGTCTGGGTCATAATAGGTGGTGAGTGCCCCAGCCATTGGGGTATAAGGGTGCAGTTTTTTTGAATAAAATAAGATGTTTTATTTCTCTAGTTCTCCGGTTATTGCACTAGCAATGGAGGATTCTGTTACTTAAGAGGGCACTCCCTCTATTCCTAAAGAGTAATCCCTGTTTATATAGTGAGGAGGCCCTAGTTCCCCCTCTCAATTATGTTCCATATGCCTTGATAATGTGATAATATCAATACCACGGAGCCGTTCACCTCTGAGGAGTTGTCGTCCAGTGAGGTGCGTACCCTACATTGTTATCTCTATACACATGCCGTTTTCCCGTAGCATTACGGATCCTCCATCTGGAGGGGGCCTTTTTTTCTCCAAACGTTACTACGCAGTTCAGACGGCAGTGTCTGCGGCCTTAATGCTTTACTTCTCCCCGCTAAGCGCAAGCGCAGGGTTACATATTGCACTCCTTCCCAGAGTACATCAAATAAATTTTGGTTTTAACTGATAGGGTTATCTAAGGATGAAGTTCTTTCTGAGATTTCAGAGTATGAACTTTCTGGGTCGGAGTCTGCTGCCTCTCAACCTCCAGCTGCGAAAGAGCCAAACTTTAGTTTTAGGAATTTGCACTTCTTCTAAAGGAGGCTTTTGGCGAATTCAGGGGTTCCAGATGTCATATTGCCTGATGAACCTTTATTTCCTAAATTGAATAGAGTTTGAGGACTTCTCTTCCCGGCTCCTGTTGTCTCGGGTATTCTACCTTGGACTGTACAGTTCCCTGCGGGTGCGACTGTCCCTGAGTGTTGCGCCTTTCGTTACAGAATTGCACGCCTTCGCGTGTTACTCAGACATGGTTTTTTTTTAGTTATTGAACGATCTTATCCTTATCGGATACGGGAATACTCAGTCTGCTCTTCGAATGGTGCACCTCATTAGACATGTGGGGATGATGTAATCTCCTGATTTTCCATGTATTGAGATCTTTTCAAGTTTTTCTTTTGGAAGATCAGGGCTCCGTTTGGCTGGTCCTGCTGTAGGCCTGTTTCTTTCCGGTTAACCTACGGGTTGCCTTGTATTTTATTTTCATCTGATAGGATGTCCTGTCTTCTGTTTTTCCTTCTTCCCCTCTGAGGGAGGATTTATGCGGCTTAACGGTTAGGACCCGGATTGCAGGCTGGTCCTGTTTGGGTTCAGTTCTGTCTGGTAGCTGTAAGGACATGTGGTGCCACTGTGCTTGGCTGGTCCGGTAGAGGTGCTGAGTGCTCATGTTATCCTCTGTGTTCAACTAAGCATTATAGAGGACAGGCGAGTCCCTGAGGCAGGAAGGATTGTCTCAGTCCTCATAGCCTTCAATTTGAATGACTGGGTCAGTGGAGTTCTGCTGCATCTCTCTCTCTTGTGTCTGGGGTTGTCAGACCCTAGAGCTCCTTCCCATGTAGTGGAGGGTTGGTGGACTTGCGCCCTCTTGCCTCCGAGTTGGGTCGTTTGGCCTTTTTTCTTTTGAGGCCCTGGGAATTGTCCTTCTGGACTTAGTTCTCAGCAGCTAGTAGTTTATTGGGTATTTCAGCTGCCTTGCAGCGGATGGGTTGCAGAATGTGAGCACCTGCAGCTATTGCACATTGACTGTGTACAGTCTAGCTGTTTTTTATGAGACCGTTTGGTCTTCCTCTGTTGTCTCCATATGAGTTGGGTCTCCTTTTAGGGACCTGGGTTCCCCTCTGGGATATGGTCGTTCCCTGTTAGGGACACTGGGCGTGGTCTCCTTGGACTCTGCTCAGAGCTGGGGATGCTGTGCGTCCTTTTCCCTCTATGATCCTCTTATTGTATGGAGGTGATGCGGAGACCAGCCTTTGCTCGAGTGATTTTGGCCTCTGGGTATCCCCTTGCTTGTTCTGCGACTGTTTAAGAGTCTATGGGCTCTAGTGTTGTTGTATGACTTTTAACGCCTTAGCTCCTTTGGAGCATTGGACTTTGGCAAGGGGTGGTCTCTTCCTTGGCTTCAGAACTTGAGAGTTATCTCGTTATCCGGGTTGATCTGGATATTGCATTGATATCTACCTGTGGTCTGGTTTTTTATATCAGACGGGGTGTTAAGTTCTCGGATATTGTTTGTTTAAACAATTGGGGTCTTGGATCTGTTTTCTCCCTGGTGCTTCCGGTTGCTGAGGCTTCGCTCAGTGTTTTCCTTTGTGGAGTTGTTGCTGGACTTTTTGGCTCTAGGGCTGGTTCGGGGTTCCCCAGTTTCTGGGAACTTGGACTATGTCCTTTTACTTGGACTAATTGACCTGGTCACGGTTGGCCAGGTTGTCTGTGTGCTGATGCTCATTGGACTGGACTTACACCTTTATGATCAGTTTCCCTGGTCTTCTTGCTGTGGTATCCTTTAAGGATTCACTGCTCTGCAAGCGAATGGGTTTGCAGTGTCTCTGCTGCAGATATTGCACATTGGATCTGTGTTAGCAAGCTAATTTCCTTAGGGGGATTCCTTCCAAGTTCATCTGCGTTGGAGATTGATCTCTCCTTTAGCCTGTGGCTTTGTGTCTTGTGGGCAAGTGCTCTGCCTTTTTGGCCCCATCCCTTTTCTTAGGGTGGAGGGCTTATTCTCCTTCTTATGGAGGTTTGGTCCTTTTTCTAGGGATTCTCTTGGATTCAGGAGGTTGGAACTGAGTGTTAACCTTTCAGAGAGGGGTGTTTTTCTCTGGGTTGTTATGTTCCATCTGGAGTCTTGTTGGCTCAGTGTCAAGACTATGGTGGGCCTTTTGTTAGATTCCTTTGGGTCTACGGCCTTGTCGTCTGTTTCTAAGGAGTCGAGTTGACACCCGTGCTCTGTTGGGATGGCTGTGGCCATTCTTCCGCTCGTTTTTGAGCTGGTGTTGGGGTTCTTCTGTTCCCCTGTTTCAGACCTGCCGATGTTTGGACTGGCCCGGCTGGGAGTGGGTTCTGAGATGTATTGTCATCTTTAGGATCTAGGTTGACATAGTAGCTAGCTCCCTGGGCTTGCAAAGTCCAGGGTTACCATACACCTTCGGGTTCTGGGTGTAACCTCTCTCTCTTGGGGCTACAGTGGGTTTCGTTGAGGTTATGTGCTTCCCCTTTTGGAGCCCTGTGTGTAGGTCTGGTGGCTTCGATTGCCTAGAGTGTGCCCTCTGTCTGGGAGTTTTCTTTTGCAATCTGTTCTCTTGCTGGCCGCTTTTTACTTCTCAGCAAGTATTCTTCTGTGCCATCCTGATGACGGCTGCGTGTTCTTGACTCAGGGTTTTTCGTACGGGTCTGTTGAACGTTCTTTTTTGTCTGAATACTTTAGTATTCTTAGTCCTGACGATGTGAGGACTCCGTCTTCAGTTGTCTTTCGGATGTTGAGAGAAGGGTTTTCTTTGCTTAGATGCCCGGTCCTAAACCTCTGGTTTCTGCTTTGTCTGGGCATAGCCTCCCCTTGTCTGTCAGGATCCATTTGGATCTTTGTGAGCTGGGCTCACTATTGGGGGTTTTCCTTTTATGGATTTTGTGGTGACCTTTCGGTTTCCCCTTGGTTCTTCCTTGCCCTATCCCTTGGGGAGTTTAGGCTGGTGTTCTCCTCTTTAGTGAGGGGTGAGCGGTGGGGGACCGACTGTTCGGCGACGGTGTCTTCTGGAGGACTGTTTGTTCATTTGAGTCCGATTTTGCGGTCTCTAGCTAGGCTTCTGGACTATCTGCTGGTCAGTGTCCTTGGGGCCTTTCCTTTTTAAAGTTTTCTCTGCTTCTCACGAAGCAGGGTTTTTGTTGGGTAGTGGTTTCAGGCTTGGTGCTCTCAGAATGGGCCTCCTATTGTACCCTCCCGTTTCGGCATTCAGTGTCCTCTTTTGCTTGGGTATGTTTTTCCCAAAAGTAATGAATGCGGCTGTGGACTCTTTCCCATTAGGAAGAAAAACATAAATTATGCTTACCTGATAATTTCATTTTCTTCCGTGGGAAAGAGTCCACAGCCCCCGCACAATTTTTTATGTGGGGCGTCTTAGTGTGTTCTTCTGGCACCTTTTCACCCTGATATTTCTTCTACTGTTCTTTGTTCCTCGGCAGAATGACTGGGGGATGAGGGAAGTGGGAGGAGTATTTAAGCCTTTGGCTGGGGAGTCTTTGCCTCCTCCTGGTGGCCAGGTTCTTATTTACCAAAAGTAATGAATGCGGCTGTGGACTCTTTTCCACGGAAGAAAATAAAAGGTAAGCATAATTTGTTTTTTTAAATTAAAGGGACACTGAACCCAAATTTTTTCTTTTGTGATTCAGATAGGGCATGCAATTTTAAGCAACTTTCTAATGTACTCCTATTATAAATTTTGCATCGTTCTCTTGCTATCTTTATTTGAAAAAGAAGGCATCTAAGCTTTTTTAGGGTTCAGGACTCTGGACAGCACTTTTTTATTGGTGGATGAATTTATCCACCAATCAGCAAGGACAACCCAGGTTGTTCACCAAAAATGGTCCGGCATCCAAACTTACATTCTTCCATTTCAAATAAACATACCAAGCTAATTAAGAAAATTTGATAATAGAGCATGAAATTTTAAGCAACTTTCTAATTTACTCCTTTCTGAATCATGAAAGAAAAAAATTGAGTTCAGTGTCCCTTTAACTTCAGCATGACAATAATTTGCACATTTTAAAGCATTAGGCATGTTGTGTAAATCAAATGGTACAGTTCCCAATAAAGTCCATTTTATTTAATTACAGGATATAACACTACAAAATGTCACTGTATGAGAAACTACAGCAGATAAATAGGTAAAAAATGTATCTGCCTAACGAACCAACTAAAAATATATCGAGGAACGCAAATTAAGAAATGATTTACAGACAACTTGAGGCTTGTAAAATAAACAGCATACAGGAAAGTTAGTATATGACCACAGGACCTCGAAAAAATTTCGATGTGGACTAATTTATCTGATTTCATCACAGAATTAAATCTGCCACAGTATATACTAATGGGTCCCCATTTTAATTTATATTCATGTTACTGATCTGTCACCTAAAAAATAAATGTAACGGGTAAGCAATAATACATGCAGCATGAACATGAAGAACATTTTATATGTGTAGGTTTTCCTTGCTCCTTTTATCGTGTGAGAGGGTATCTTCATATTGATATGGAGAAAATATTCCATATATTGTACTAGATTTTCTTGTGATATTAAAAGAGCAGCTATGCTATAACTGTTTATAACAGATATAAAATATACTAGTGCTTATGTTCTAACTTGCACATATTTTCCTCTTCATATGTGCTTCAAAACGAACATTATGTTAAATTATACTTCTTGGTTTATATAAGCAGATATGTTCTTCTGTTTGAAATCTTGCACAAACTATCTAATCCCAAATTGTTTAACCAGCAACAACTCGTTTTAAAGTATGTATATTCTATTTATTTATTTAGCATATCCTCTTGGTTATTACTTATGCATTTGCAGGTTTTTTTTTTACAAATGACATCTGGATGGAAGTTATATAGAGAGAGCATTTGGAGCTCTCTGCACTGTGTGTGGTGGGTGTAATGCCACTATGTTTATTTACATAGCTGCGCTCAGGAATAAACAATAGGTCTGCAGTTTGTAACTAGCTGTCATTCTAAGTGGTTGCTTTCCTGTTATCAACAATATTTCTTTTTAGTTTTTGCAGTAAGTATAGAAACACATTTTTCTCTCTCACACTTTTGGGAACATACTTCAGAAGCTAGTAGGGAATACTGAATTATGCACCTCTTTCCTACAAAAAGCACCTATATTCCATATTAGGAGGGAGGTAATGCAGACAGCATATTGGAATTATTGCCACAATCTATTCCTATAGATAGACTGACTTAGCCTGCTTAAAATAAAACTCCTTGGTCTGATTGGATAAACCTATAGACTAGCTTTTGCACGTTTATAGGGAGAGCTAAACCAGCAGCTATATAAATTGTTCAAAAGTACTCTGATTAACAAACATGGATATAAAAGACAATTTATTAAGTCATATAAAACACTATAAAAACACTAAAAGAAAAAAACCTTATAAAGCCACTGGTGGTTAAGACAGAAAAAATGCGTACATGAGCGTTTTTAAAAGATGTGTACATGAACGTTTTTAAAGAACAAGATGTGGTCCCAAATGTGATTGTATAAACAGTTCCCAGAGTGCTCAGTCAAGTGATAATCAAACTGCACTGAACTGTTATATACTTTGTGTATCAGGAACCTGAATACTTTGGCTGCAAACACTCTAACTTGGATCCCGGTAATCTGCACTCCTGATTGGTAAGAAGACACCACGTGAACCTGGAAGTAAGGACGGCATGGTCTAGAGGAGCAAGTTTGAGACCGCCGTTGCTGAGGGTAACCAAACCTAAAAAGGAAGGTTAAAGGTAGCGGAGAAATCGTTGGATGAGGATTTCGTATTCTGGGTATTATTAGTAGTGAGAGTCAGTAACACTGGACATTGTTCTGGAAAATCGTAACATATCTACAGATTGTGCACTTTAAAGCAGACTTGTACCTCCCCCCCCCCCCCCCCCCTTTGGAACTGTTTATACAATCACACTTGGGACCACATCTTGTTTTTTAAATACTTTCATGTATGCATTTTTTCTGTCTTAACCACCGGTGTTTTTTTTTAAGTTGTTTTTTATTTATTTTTTTTAGTGTCCTTTTATAGTGTTTTATATGACTTAATAATTTGTAGTTTATATCTATGTTTATAGGTATGTTTGTTAATCAGAATACCTTTTAACCATTTATATAGCTGCTGGTTTAGTGCTCTCTTTTTTTTCTTGTTTTGCTTATTTCATGTTTGAAGTAGTTGGGATATTACTTTGTCTAAGGGAAGCAGAGCTATTTTCTACAGGCATTTTTTCTGTTTGTTTCACACTTTTTTAACCCCCCCCCCCCCTGTACCCCATGTTCTCTGATATTGAACAGCTTAAAAATGTGAATATTGCTGATCACTCATTAGCAACTATGGATCTCAATGATACAGTGGGGCAAAAAAGTATTTAGTCAGCCACCAATTGTGCAAGTTCTCCCACTTAAGAAGATGAGATGCCTGTAATTTTCATCATAGGTATACCTCAACTATGAGAGACAAAATGTGGAAACAAATCCAGACAATCACATTGTCTGATTTGGAAAGAATTTATTTGCATATTATGGTGGAAAATAAGTATTTGGTCACCTACAAACAAGCAAGATTTCTGGCTCTCACAGACCTGTATCTTCTTCTTTAAGAGGCTCCTCTGTCCTCCACTCATTACCTGTATTAACGGCACCTGTTTGAACTTGTTATCAGTATAAAAGACACCTGTCCACAACCTCAAACAGTCACACTCCAAACTCCACTATGGTGAAGACCAAAGAGCTGTCGAAGGACACCAGAAACAAAATTGTAGACCTGCACCAGGCTGGGAAGACTGAATCTGCAATAGGCAAGCAGCTTGGTGTGAAGAAATCAACTGTGGGAGCAATTACTAGAAAATGGAAGACATACAAAACACTGATAATCTCCCTCGATCTGGGGCTCCACGCAAGATCTCACCCCGTGGGGTCAAAATGATCACAAGAACGGTGAGGAAACATCCCAGAACCACACTTGGGGACCTAGTCAATGACCTGCAGAGAGCTGGGACCAACGTAACAAAGGCTACCATCAGTAACACACTACGCCTCCAGGGACTCGGATCCTGCAGTGCCAGACGTGTCCCCCCTGCTTAAGCCATTACATGTCCGGGCCCATCTGAAGTATGCTGGTGAAGACCAAAGAGCTGTCGAAGGACACCAGAAACAAAATTGTAGACCTGCACCAGGCTGGGAAGACTGAATCTGCAATAGGCAAGCAGCTTGGTGTGAAGACATCAACTGTGGGAGCAATTATTAGAAAATGGAAGACATACAAAACACTGATAATCTCCCTCGATCTGGGGCTCCACGCAAGATCTCACCCCGTGGGGTCAAAATGATCACAAGAACGGTGAGCAAACATCCCAGAACCACACTTGGGGACCTAGTGAATGACCTGCAGAGAGCTGTGACCAACGTAACAAAGGCTACCATCAGTAACACACTACGCCTCCAGGGACTCAGATCCTGCAGTGCCAGACGTGTCCCCCTGCTTAAGCCATTACATGTCCGGGCCCATCTGAAGTATGCTAGAGAGCATTTGGATGATCCAGAAGCGGATTGGGAGAATGTCATATGGTCAGATGAAACCAAAGTAGAACTGTTTGTTAGAAACACAACTCGTCATGTTTGGAGGAGAGACAATGCTGAGTTGCAACCAAAGAACACCATACCTACTGTGAAGCATGGGGGTGGCAACATCATGCTTTGGGGCTGTTTCTCTGCAAAGGGAACAGGACGACTGATCCGTGTACATGAAAGAATGAATGGGGCCATGCATTGTGAGATTTTGAGTGCAAACCTCCTTCCATCAGTAAGGCATTGAAGATGAAACGTGGCTGGGTCTTTCAGCATGACAATGATCCCAAACACACCACCCGGGCGAAGGAGTGGCTTCGTAAGAAGCATTTCAAAGTCCTGGAGTGGCCTAGCCAGTCTCCTGGTCTCAACCCCATAGAAAACCTTTGGAGGGAGTTGAAAGTCCGTGTTGCCCAGCGACAGCCCCAAAACATCACTGCTCTAGAGGAGATCTGCATGCAGGAATGGTGCAACATACCAGCAACAGTGTGTGACAACCTTGTGAAGACTTACTGAAAACGTTTGACCTCTGTCATTGCCAACAAAGGATATATAACAAAGTATTGAGATGAACTTTTGATATTGACCAAATACTTATTTTCCACCATAATTTGCAAATAAATTCTTTCCAAATCAGACAATGTGATTGTCTGGATTTGTTTCCACATTTTGTCTCTCATAGTTGAGGTATACCTATGATGAAAATTACAGGCCTCTCTCATCTTCTTAAGTGGGAGAACTTGCACAATTAGTGGCTGACTAAATACTTTTTTGCCCCATTGTACATGTCAAAGCTTGGAAAGAATTCTTACTAAGGAATTAAAGCAAAAATGTGAAGTTAGTTATTTACAAAGATACATTAACCTTAATATGGTCCCTAGAGGACTGAGGTTAATTAAAGATTACCTTTGAATTACAGGAAAATCTGCAAACTGAATGGTATGAGACTTTA
This sequence comes from Bombina bombina, assembly GCF_027579735.1. Lineage (NCBI taxonomy): Eukaryota > Metazoa > Chordata > Amphibia > Anura > Bombinatoridae > Bombina > Bombina bombina. The sequence continues at coordinate 724,351,610 of NC_069503.1, read as the reverse complement.
AGGGATGCTTATTTGAACTTAATGAACATTATTATTAAATCAAGGAACACCACACTTAGAGAATTTGAGAGTAAAATTGGAGAAAAAGAAGTAACAACTTAAATGGGAATCGTAATCCAAATAATGATCAGGTACATAGATATGGTTAGCACTGCGGAATCTGTTGGCGCTCTACAAATAACCAATAATAATAATAATGATAGAGGATTGAGAAACAACGATAGGGATCATAATTATGGTTATGGATATACTGATAATTTTAAAAATAAAGATGACTCGATAACACCAAAAAAATGGTCCAAACAAGGACGTAGTGATAAAAAGAATAACTGGAGAATTCCTACAACCAATAGATATGCACCATTAGAAAAGTACCAGAGATTAACATGGATACAAAATATGTCACCTAGATTCCCCTGGGATCGTAATGAGTCCCAAAATAGACAAGGCACATCTAAAAAAATGTTTTAGAAGAGGACACCAGACAATTAGAGAGATTAAAAATGAAAAAAATAGAACAAGAGAGGAAATCGAGGACGAGGAACTAAACAACTCACACAAGAGAATGAGATAGAGAAAAAGGAAATATTTAATCTGAGTAATAAAGAACTCAGTAAAGATGAGTATAGCATATTAAAGAAAGGATTATCAATTGCACCAACAGCTAAACTTAAGAGGTTTGATACTCTTATTAATGTAAACAACTACTGTATATAAGAAGTATAACACAAAACGCTATTTCTTAAAAAATCAGATCGAAAGGGATTTACAATTAAAACAAGGGTTGAAACACACTGAATTTAAACACACCGAATTAAAATCCAAATCAAAATTTTTTTCATTAACTGGATAAAAACTAAAACTCTTTGAGAAGTTAGTTAAACAAGATATTGAGAGTATCAAAACAGACAAATATATTTAATCAAACTTAACATTTAAAGAACAAAATATATTAAAACATTTGAAATTCAATCAAGAGATAGTAATAAAACAGGCAGACAAAGGGGGTGTTATTTTTTTAATTTATTTTAAATTCAGACGATTATTTGAGAGAAGCCAACAGATTATTGGATGATACAACTACGTATCAAAAAATTTAACAAAATCCACTGACACGACAAAAAGACAATTAGATGTGTTACTTAAACGCGTCTTTCATTTCCTAAGATTCTGCTGCAGTCATCACTCCTGAGGAGAGTGTTTTCACTGTTAGCTGTCTGGGTCTAGGAGGTGGTGAGTGCCCCAGCCATTGGGAGTATTAAGGTGCAGTTTTTTAAATAAAAGCATTTTTTTATTGTCCTTTGTGGGTATTCTTTTTCCCCCTCGTCTACTTTAAAAAAATATTATTCCCAGTCCCTGACTCTTAATTAGATTTGTGGGGATCTATCCCGAAGGTGGATGGTGCGATTTCCATGCTGGCTAAGTATACTACTATCCCTCTGGAGGATAGTTCTTCTTTTAGAGAGCCTATGGATAAAAAAATGGAAACTTTTCAGAGGAAGATGTTTCAACATACAGGGTTTTTATTTCAACTGGCGGCAGTAGTAGCCATGGTTGTTGGAGCAGCTACCTACTGGTGTGACATTTTGTCGGAACTCATTGAGGTGGATACTCCCCTCAATGATATTCAGGAGAGAATTAAGGCACTGAGAATTGCTAACTCCTTCATCTGTGACGCGAATATGCAGATTATTCTCATAAATGCAAAGGCTGCTGGCTTTGCGGTTCTAGCCCATCGGGCTCTTTGGTTGAAGTCTTGGTCTGCGGATATGACTTTTAAATCCAGACTCCTTTCTCTTCCCTTCAAGGGGAAGATTTTATTCAGTCCAGGGGTAGACTTTATTTTCTCTTGTTAAGTGTATCCAGTCCACGGATCATCCATTACTTATGGGATATTAACTCCTCCCCAACAGGAAGTGCAAGAGGATTCACCCAGCAGAGCTGCTATATAGCTCCTCCCCTAACTGCCATTACCAGTCATTCTCTTGCACCCAACGAATAGATAGGATGTGTGAGAGGACTGTGGTGATTATACTTAGTTTCATACCTTCAATCAAAAGTTTGTTATTTTATAATAGCACCGGAGTGTGTTATTCCTTCTCTGGTAGAATTTGAAGAAGAATCTACCTGAGTTTTTCTATGATTTTAGCCGGAGTAGTTAAGATCATATTGCTGTTTCTCGGCCATCTGAGGAGAGGTAAACTTCAGATCAGGGGACAGCGGGCAGATTAATCTGCAAAGAGGTATGTAGCAGCTTATTATTTTCTGACAATGGAATTGATGAGAAAATTCTGCCATACCGATATAATGTAAACTCAGCCTTAAATGCAGTAGCAGCAACTGGTATCAGGCTGTCATGTATGTATATTTTACACTTCAGTATTCTGGGGAATGGCACTTCACTGGAATTATACTGTATGCATAAAACTTTAGCCTAATTTGCAGGGACTAGCAACAGGCTTTTTAATAACACTCAATTTATTAATGTTAAACGTTTTTTGCTGGCATGTAAAATCGTTTAATTTTCTGAGGTACTGGGTGAAAAAATGTTTTGGGCACTATTTTTTTCAACTTGGCAGTCGTTTTATTTAATTTATGACAGTTTACTGATCTCTCTCACTGTTATGTGTGAGGGGGAGGGACCTTTTTTGGTGCTTTTGCTACGCATCAAAAAATTCAGTCAGAAGTTTATTGTCTTCCCTGCATGATCCGGTTCATCTCTACAGAACTCAGGGGTCTTCAAAACTTGTTTTGAGGGAGGTAATCACTCACAGCAGAGCTGTGAGATTGTAGTTGACTGTGATAAAAAAAAAAAAAACGTTTATTTCTGTATTTTTTTTTTTTTTCTGCTATCAGGGTTAGTTATCCTTTGCTAATGGGAGCAATCCTTTGCTAAAATTGTGTTTTTTACAAAGATTTGATGCTATAACTTTTCAGTTTATTAATTTTCAACTGTCATAACTTTTTCTGTGCTTCTTATAGGCACAGTACGTTTTCATATTATAGTAAATTACTTGAAAAGTATTTCCAAGTTGCTAGTTTATTTGCTAGTGTGTTAAACATGTCTGATTCAGAGGAAGATATCTGTGCTATATGTGCTAAAGCCAAAGTGGAGCCCAATAGAAATTTATGTACTAACTGTATTGATGCTACTTTAAATAAAAGTCAATCTGTACAAATTGAACATATTTCACCAAACAACGAGGGGAGAGTTATGCCGACTAACTCGCCTCACGTGTCAGTACCTGCATCTCCCGCTCGGGAGGTGCGTGATATTGTAGCGCCGAGTACATCTGGGCGGCCATTACAAATCACATTACAGGATATGGCTACTGTTATGACTGAAGTTTTGGCTAAATTACCAGAACTAAGAGGTAAGCGTGATCACTCTGGGGTGAGAACAGAGTGCGCTGATAATATTAGGGCCATGTCAGACACTGCGTCACAATTTGCAGAACATGAGGACGGAGAGCTTCATTCTGCGGGTGACGGTTCTGATCCAAACAAACTGGATTCAGATATTTCAAATTTTAAATTTAAGCTGGAAAACCTCCGTGTATTACTAGGGGAGGTGTTAGCGGCTCTGAATGATTGTAACACAGTTGCAATACCAGAGAAAATGTGTAGGTTGGATAAATATTTTGCGGTACCGGCGAGTACTGACGTTTTTCCTATACCTAAGAGACTTACTGAAATTGTTACTAAGGAGTGGGATAGACCCGGTGTGCCGTTCTCACCCCCTCCGATATTTAGAAAGATGTTTCCAATAGACGCCACCACACGGGACTTATGGCAAACGGTCCCTAAGGTGGAGGGAGCAGTTTCTACTTTAGCTAAGCGTACCACTATCCCGGTGGAGGATAGCTGTGCCTTTTCAGATCCAATGGATAAAAAGTTAGAGGGTTACCTTAAGAAAATGTTTGTTCAACAAGGTTTTATATTGCAACCTCTTGCATGCATTGCGCCTGTCACGGCTGCAGCAGCATTTTGGTTTGAGTCTCTGGAAGAGACACTTGAATCAGCTCCATTAGATGAGATTACACACAAGCTTAAAGCCCTTAAGTTAGCTAACTCATTTATTTCAGATGCCGTAGTACATTTAACTAAACTTACGGCTAAGAATTCCGGATTCGCCATTCAGGCACGCAGAGCACTGTGGCTAAAATCCTGGTCAGCTGACGTTACTTCTAAATCTAAATTGCTTAATATACCTTTCAAAGGGCAGACCTTATTCGGGCCCGGGTTGAAAGAAATTATCGCTGACATTACAGGAGGTAAAGGCCATGCCCTGCCTCAAGACAGAGCCAAACCTAAGGCTAGACAGTCTAATTTTCGTTCCTTTCGTAATTTCAAAGCAGGAGCAGCATCAACTTCCTCTGCACCAAAACAGGAAGGAGCTGTTGCTCGCTACAGACAAGGCTGGAGACCTAACCAGTCCTGGAACAAGGGCAAGCAGGCCAGGAAACCTGCTGCTGCCCCTAAGACAGCATGAATCGAGGGCCCCCGATCCGGGAACGGATCTAGTGGGGGGCAGACTTTCTCTCTTCGCCCAGGCTTGGGCAAGAGATGTCCAGGATCCCTGGGCGTTAGAGATCATATCTCAGGGATACCTTCTAGACTTCAAATTCTCTCCCCCAAGAGGGAGATTTCATCTGTCAAGGTTGTCAACAAACCAAATAAAGAAAGAGGCGTTTCTACGCTGCGTACAAGATCTTTTATTAATGGGAGTGATCCATCCGGTTCCGCGGTCGGAACAAGGACAAGGGTTTTACTCAAATCTGTTTGTGGTTCCCAAAAAAGAGGGAACTTTCAGGCCAATCTTGGATTTAAAGATCCTAAACAAATTCCTAAGAGTTCCATCGTTCAAAATGGAAACTATTCGGACAATTTTACCCATGATCCAAAAGGGTCAGTACATGACCACAGTGGATTTAAAGGATGCTTACCTTCACATACCGATTCACAAAGATCATTACCGGTATCTAAGGTTTGCCTTTCTAGACAGGCATTACCAGTTTGTAGCTCTTCCATTCGGATTGGCTACGGCTCCGAGAATCTTCACAAAGGTTCTGTGTGCTCTTCTGGCGGTACTAAGACCGCGAGGAATTGCGGTAGCTCCGTACCTAGACGACATTCTGATACAAGCTTCAAGCTTTCAAACTGCCAAGTCTCATACAGAGTTAGTACTGGCATTTCTAAGGTCGCATGGATGGAAGGTGAACGAAAAGAAGAGTTCTCTCTTTCCACTGACAAGAGTTCCCTTCTTGGGGACTCTTAAAGATTCTGTAGAAATGAAGATTTACCTGACAGAAGACAGGTTAACAAAGCTTCAAAATGCATGCCGTGTCCTTCATTCCATTCAACACCCGTCAGTAGCTCAATGCATGGAGGTGATCGGCTTAATGGTAGCAGCAATGGACATAGTACCCTTTGCACGCCTACATCTCAGACCGCTGCAATTGTGCATGCTAAGTCAGTGGAATGGGGATTACTCAGACTTGTCCCCTACTTTGAATCTGGATCAAGAGACCAGAAATTCTCTTCTATGGTGGCTTTCTCGGCCACATCTGTCCAGGGGGATGCCATTCAGCAGGCCGGACTGGACAATTGTAACAACAGACGCCAGCCTACTAGGTTGGGGCGCTGTCTGGAATTCTCTGAAGGCTCAGGGACAATGGAATCAGGAGGAGAGTCTCCTACCAATAAACATTCTGGAATTGAGAGCAGTTCTCAATGCCCTTCTGGCTTGGCCCCAGTTAACAACTCGGGGGTTCATCAGGTTTCAGTCGGACAACATCACGACTGTAGCTTACATCAACCATCAGGGAGGGACAAGAAGCTCCCTAGCAATGATGGAAGTATCAAAGATAATTCGCTGGGCAGAGTCTCACTCTTGCCACCTGTCAGCAATCCACATCCCGGGAGTGGAGAACTGGGAGGCGGATTTCTTAAGTCGTCAGACTTTTCATCCGGGGGAGTGGGAACTTCATCCGGAGGTCTTTGCCCAAATACTTCGACGTTGGGGCAAACCAGAGATAGATCTCATGGCGTCTCGACAGAACGCCAAGCTTCCTCGTTACGGGTCGGGATCCGGGAGCGGTTCTGATAGATGCTTTGACAGCACCTTGGACCTTCGGGATGACTTATGTGTTTCCACCCTTCCCGATGCTTCCTCGATTGATTGCCAGAATCAAACAGGAGAGAGCATCAGTGATTCTAATAACGCCTGCATGGCCACGCAGGACTTGGTATGCAGATCTAGTGGACATGTCATCCTGTCCACCTTGGTCGCTACCTCTGAAACAGGACCTTCTGATCCAGGGTCCCTTCAAACATCAAAATCTAATTTCTCTGAAGCTGACTGCTTGGAAATTGAACGCTTGATTTTATCAAAACGTGGTTTTTCTGAGTCAGTTATTGATACCTTAATACAGGCTAGGAAGCCTGTTACCAGAAAGATTTACCATAAGATATGGCGCAAATACTTATATTGGTGCGAATCCAAGAGTTACTCATGGAGTAAGGTTAGGATTCCGAGGATATTGTCTTTTCTACAAGAAGGTTTAGAAAAGGGTTTATCCGCTAGTTCCTTAAAGGGACAGATTTCAGCTCTGTCCATTCTTTTACACAAACGTCTGTCAGAAGTTCCGGATGTTCAAGCTTTTTGTCAGGCTTTAGCTAAGATCAAGCCTGTGTTTAAAACTGTTGCTCCACCATGGAGTTTGAACTTAGTTCTTAATGTTTTACAGGGGGTTCCGTTTGAACCCCTTCATTCCATTGATATCAAGTTGTTATCTTGGAAAGTTCTGTTTTTAATGGCGATTTCCTCGGCTCGAAGAGTCTCTGAGTTATCTGCCTTACATTGTGATTCTCCTTATCTGATTTTTCATTCAGACAAGGTAGTTCTGCGTACTAAACCTGGGTTCCTACCTAAGGTGGTCACTAACAGGAATATCAATCAAGAGATTGTGGTTACATCTTTGTGTCCTAATCCTTCTTCGAAAAAGGAACGTCTGCTACACAATCTAGATGTAGTCCGTGCCCTGAAATTTTATCTACAGGCAACTAAGGATTTTCGACAAACGTCTTCCCTGTTTGTCGTTTATTCTGGTCAGAGGAGAGGTCAAAAAGCTTCGGCTACCTCTCTCTCCTTTTGGCTTCGTAGCATAATATGGTTAGCCTATGAGACTGCTGGACAGCAGCCTCCTGAAAGAATTACAGCACATTCTACTAGAGCTGTGGCTTCCACTTGGGCCTTTAAGAATGAGGCTTCTGTTGAACAGATTTGCAAGGCTGCAACTTGGTCTTCTCTTCATACTTTTTCCAAATTTTCCAAATTTGACACTTTTGCTTCTTCGGAGGCTGTTTTTGGGAGAAAGGTTCTTCAGGCAGTGGTTCCTTCCGTATAAAGAGCCTGCCTGTCCCTCCCGTCATCCGTGTACTTTAGCTTTGGTATTGGTATCCCATAAGTAATGGATGATCCGTGGACTGGATACACTTAACAAGAGAAAACATAATTTATACTTACCTGATAAATTTATTTCTCTTGTAGTGTATCCAGTCCACGGCCCGCCCTGTCACTTTAAGGCAGGTAATTTTTCCATTAAACTACAGTCACCACTGTATCCTATGGTTTTCCTTTCTCTGCATGTTTTCGGTCGAATGACTGGTAATGGCAGTTAGGGGAGGAGCTATATAGCAGCTCTGCTGGGTGAATCCTCTTGCACTTCCTGTTGGGGAGGAGTTAATATCCCATAAGTAATGGATGATCCGTGGACTGGATACACTACAAGAGAAATAAATTTATCAGGTAAGTATAAATTATGTTATCTCTATGGTTACTGGAGGGCAAAATGCCTTCCTACCGCAAGATAAGAAGAATAGGCCTAAGGGACGGCAACTGTCTAATTTTCGTTCCTTTCATGCTGACAAGTCGCAATGACAGTAGTCCTCTTCCAAGTTTGAGCAGCCCAAGAGTACTTGGAAGCCTGCTCACTTCTAGAATAAGTCCAAACATACTAAGAAGCCCGCCGAGAACAAATTGGCATGAAGGGGCGGCCCCTGATCCAGGATTGGATTGAGTAGGGGGCAGACTGTCTCTTTTTTCAGACGCCTGGTTCCAGGATGTACAGGATTCTTGTATCCTGGAGGTTGTATCTCAAGGATAAAGGATAGGATTCAAGTCTCATCCTTCCAGGGGCAGATTCCTACTTTCCAGTACTTCGAAGCGACCAAAAAAGAGGGCTGCCTTCTTAGGTTGCGTACGGGATATCTCCTCTCTAGGAGTAATTGTTCCAGTACCTACAGAAGAAAGAGGTTTGGGGTTTTATACAAACCTTTTTGTGGTTCCAAAGAAGGAGGGAACTTTCCGTCCAATACTGGACTTAAAGTGCCTAAACAAGTTTCTGAGTGTTCCCTCTTTCAAGATGGAAACAATACGGTCAATCCTGCCTCTGGTTCAGGAAGGACAGTTTATGACCACAATAGACCTTCACGTCTCGATTCACAGGGAACATTTTCAGTTCCTGAGGTTTGCTTTTCTGGATCAGCACTTCCAGTTCATAGCTCTTCCGTTTGGCCTAGCTACTGCTCCAAGGATATTTACAAAATTTCTGGGGGCTCTTCTAGCCGTTGCCAGAACACAAGGTATTGCAGTAGCGCTTTACCTGGACGATATCTTGGTACAGGCACCATCTTTTCGTCTAGTGGAGGAACGTTTGGAGTCCCTTCTCAGTCTTCTTCGATCACATGGATGGAAGATAAACTTGGAAAGAGTTCTCTTACTCCAAGTACAAGTATCCGTGTCGACCGAGAGTGGAAGACTCGCTTAGCCGGAGTAAGTGCAAGCGATCCCAGGTCGAAGACCCAGTCCTAGGGCGGGTAAAGCTTGTAAACAAAAAAAGTGGTGTTTCCCAACAGGTTTCCAAGCAATCCCCTGAAAAGGTTGTCCAGGTGCGGGTAAGCAGTTTCGCTACTTTACACCGCAATTTATTCAAGCAGTCATTGCACACTGAGCTTTGGATTAGCTGTACTGTTATAACTGTTATATCTTGCTAATTCACAATCGATGAGGAGTTAAAGGGACAGTCAAGTCCAAAAAAAACTTTCATTACTTAAATAGGGAAAGTAATTTCAAACAACTTTCCAATTTACTTTTATCACCAATTTTGCTTTGTTCTCTTGGTATTCTTAGTTGAAAACTAATTCTACAAGGTTCATATGCTAATTTCATAGACTTTGAAGACTGCCTCTAATCTGAATGCATTTTGACCACTAGAGGGCATTAGTTCATGTGTTTCATATAAATAACATTGACCTCATGCACGTGAAGTTACCTAGGAGTGAGCACTGATTGACTAAAATGCAAGTCTGTCAAAAGAACTGAAATAAGGGGGCAGTTTGCAGAGGCTTAGATACAGGGTAATCACAGCAGTAAAAAGTATATTTCTTTAACAGTGTTGGCTATGCAAAATTGGAGAATGGGTAATAAAGGGATTATCTTTCTTTTTAAACAACAACATTTTTGGCGTTGACTGTCCCTTTAAGGACACGGTTGGGTTCAGGTGCACCCAGGGTCTCCCCACGGGGTTTCTACTTTATGATGAGAGAAGTATCTCAGATACTAAAGTGGGCAGAGACTCACAAATGTATGCTGTCAGCGATCTACATTCCGGGTGTGGACAACTGGGAAGCAAACTTTCTCAGCAGGCAATCCTTTCACCCAGGGGAATGGTCTCTTCACCCCGAGATGTTTGCAGACATATGCAGTGAGTGGGGGACGCCGGAGATAGATCTCATGGCAATCCGCCTCAACACCAAGCTACCCAGGTACAGGTCGACAGATCCTCAGACGGGATTGATAGATGCCCTATCAGTACCATGGAGGTTCAGTCTCGTATATCTTTTTCCTCCATTACCGCTTCTTCCTTGTGTGAGGGGCGACTTACTCGTACTGGTGTGAGAATCGTGGCTTTTCCTGGCAAGGGGTTAAGGGTGCCAGAATTTGAGCTTTCCTCCAGGATGGACTGGATAAGGGCCTATCTGCTAGTTTCCTGAAGGGACAGATATCGGCCCTGTTGGTGTTACTGCACAAAAGATTGGCTGAGCTTCCGGATGTGCAGTCCTTTAAGGCTCTGGCTAGGATCAGACCCGTGTTTAGATCTGGGGCTCTGCCTTGAAACCTCAAACTTGTTCGTAGTGTAGAAGAGAAGAACACGTAGGCCCCCAATGGCCTAATACCAAACATACAGGATGGATTCAATTTTGGCAAGAAATATACTCACAAACTAACTGCACCCTGGGGTGCAAAGATGCAGCTGGAACCTCACAGTTGCCTAGCAAACTGAAAGAGTGCAGCCAGAAATCCAAGGAAGAGACCTCGCCTGTGGTGTCCAAAATGTTCCTATATAAAGGGATACGGAGCTAACATAGCCCAGCACAGTTTGATGCAGGATGTGTATATATAGGAAATAGGCACACTTACATACTGTATGTCTAAGCACCTCCAGGTGCAATAGGCACAGGCTGGAGCTTTTCAGCCGCCCAGCTGACTGATTCCCAAGGTTTCAGCAAACAGAAAATTGTTCCCAAAATAGTTCAGGGGTAAAAAATGCCCCAGAAAAAAACAGCAGCAAGTGTACAGATTAATAAAAATGATAAACTTTATTTTTATTAATCTGTACACTTGCTGCTGTTTTTTTCTGGGGCATTTTTTTTTCCCTGAACCATTTTGGGAACAATTTTTTGTTTGCTTTTATAGTGTTTTATATGACTTAAAGGGATATGAAACCCATATTTTTTTATTTTATGATTCAGATAGAGCAGAAAATTTTAAGCAACTTTCTAATTTACTCCTGTTAACAATTTTTCTCCGTTTTCTTGGTATGCTTTGTTGAATAAGAAGCAATGCACTTCTGGTTGCTGACTGAACACATGCGTGAGCCAATGACAATCGGAATATATATGCATCCACCAATCAGCAACTAGAACTTAGGTTCTTTGCTGCTCCTGATATTTCATGGGTAAACCTTTCAGCAAAAGAGAAGAAAGCGAAGTAAATTGAAAAGTTGTTTAAAATTGTATTCTCTATCAGAATCATGAAAGACAAATTTTGTGTTTCATGTCCCTTTAATAAATTGTATTTTATATCCATGTTTATAGGTTTGTTTGTTAATCAGAATACCTTTTAACCATTTATATAGCTGCTGGTTTAGCGCTCCTTTTTTTCTTCTTTTGCTTATTTCATGTTTGAAGTAGTGGGATATTACTTTGTCTAAGGGAAGCAGAGCTATTTTCTACAGGGATTTTTTCTGTTTGTTTCACATATAATTGGTTCTGACAGGCTGCTTGCAGCTTTTCTTTGGGACATACATATATAAACATTTTATGTGCACAATCTACCACCTTTGTTGTTCTAGTTGGTAAAGCTGGCTAAGATGATCTCTATTTCTATGTTTTGGACATTTCTTTTCAGGGAGAGCTAAGTTTTGGTTCTGTTCTTAAGAATGTTACTGATGGCTTTTTTTCTTCAGTACATAAAGAGTAATATATGGAGCATATACTCAGAGCAAACCTTTTTATTTGTTTTATAGGAACCATGAGAAAGTTGGAAAAGTTCTTTGAAGGGCAAATCATCCAGGAAAAAATCCTAAACCTATTCAAGGATGACTGATATTTCAGCCATTTTGTATAGTTCTTTCCCCTAGAGGGCAGGTTGTGTAACTCAGCTATCATCTCCCAGGTCAATGTTTTCTAAAGTTATTATTTTGATTTTCACAGATATTTTGGATATTATAGCATTTGTTTCTCCTCTTTGGGAGAAGAGTAAGTGGTTCAAGTCATTTTATTCATCATTTATATGAAAAAAGGGATTTTTTTGTCCAGTCCTTAACATAAAATATATATTCAGTTTCTTTTTTTCTAAATGTGAACCTTCCACGATATAATGTTTGCTCTGGCGACATCTTATGTCTAAATTAGTCATGATAAGGGACAGCTACAAAATAATAATAACTACTCACTGTTATTGCATTGTATCCTGTTTCTGCAGCTCTTTACAAATCAGTTCTCCTATTTTAATAGCTTAAAGGGACATTGAACATATATTTTTTCTTTCATGATTTATAAAGAGCATGCAGTTTTAAACAACTTTCCAATTTACTTCTATTATCTGTTTTGCTTCATTCTCTTGATATCCTTTGTTGAAAATAATATCTAAATAGACTCGGCTGCTGATTGATGGCTGCACATAGTTGCCTTGTGTGATTGGCTCATCTATGTGCAGTGCTATTTCTTCAACACAGGATATCTAAAGAATGAAGCAAATTAGATAATAGAAGTAACTTGGAATGTTGTTCAAAATTGTATTCTCTATCTGAATCATGAAAGAAAAAGTTTTTTTTTCATGTCTCTTTAAAGGTGGCAGATACTGAAACTCCAATTCTTTGTACTGGGGGTTGCCATCTTGGAGCTTAAAGGGACAGTATACACTAATTTTCATATAACTGCATGTAATACACTACTATAAAGAATAAGATGCACAGATACTGATATAAAAATCCAGTATAAAACTGTTTAAAAACTTACTTAGAAGCTGTCAGTTTAGCTCTGTTGAAAAGGTAGCTGGAAAACCCACTGCAAGTGGCAAATAAGACACTCCCCCCTCCTCCTTCTTTTGCATATGAAAAGACCCTTTACACAAACAGGAGCAAGCTGGAGAAGGTAGCTGACGGTATTCTCATAAAACTTTGTGGCTTGGTTAGGAGTTTGAAAATCAGAGCAATGTTATTTAAAAATAAGCAAAACTATACATTTAAAAAAAAAAAAACGTTATGGGCTATATAAATAGATCATCTACAAAACATTTATGCAAAGAAAAAAATGAGTGTATAATGTCCCTTTAAGTATTATCACAGCCTGCAACAAAAGCAGTGCACACTCACAGATGAGTGTTATTGTGCACTTTTTACAGTTGTATAATGTGCTTCGGGTTAGTGTATATTACATCATGTGAGCTTTACATTTTTTAATTTTTTACACAGTTTTACGGTTTAAAATATATTTTTAAAAGGACTCAATAATTATATATAGCAATGCAGCCACAGCACAAATGTACAGCTCCTGCTCTGTATCATACACCCTAACCAGAAGCACATTATACAGCTGTAAAAAATAGGCAATATTACTGATCTGTGAGTGTGCACTGGTTATGTCACAGGCTATGAGAATATCTGAGCTCCAAGATGGCGGTGCCCAGTAGAAAGAGGCGGAGCTTCAGTATCTGGTACCTTTTAAGCTATTAAAACACGAGAAAAGGGTTGCAGGAAGAGGATGAACTGCAATAACATAGTGAGTAGTAGTGATTTTAGTTGTGCCCAGCAGTTTAAAGTCCTTTTAATGTCCGTTCATAGAGCTCCTTTGGGGTATGTATATATTTTTTTTATGCTGTCATCATTTTGTGGCTCCTCCTTTTTTTGTGCAGGTATCAGCTCAAAGCACTTTTTTTCTAAGGTTCTGGGGTTCTTTTAGCAAGATTCCATCACCAATGGTTTTTCTAGCATTGCATTTCACCATTAGTAGTGTTTTTGCTTATATGGATCTTTCAAATTATTACTGTTAGAGGGATAACATTTTAACATGTATGCCACCTGCATATGTAATTGTCTCTAATAAATGTCGCAATTGCCAGTGAGGTCACAACATAGTACTAGTGGTATTTTTTGCATGTGCATGGAGCAAATGCTTGTGCACGTAGTCTACTGTTGCACTGCTAATGATTTATTCATGTGAATAATCGTATTAGATATGGACTGCTGTGCATTTCGAATACAACATATATGTTCCGTTAAGTCAAATCCTTGAAGCTGCTGATTGGATATTTATTTTTTGGCTGCAGAGAAAACTCATTGGTTTACCATGCTTTTTTTGTTACAGGGAGCTTTTATAAACAGTCTGAATATAACTTGCAAAACATTTTTCCTATAGCATTGAATACGTTTTTTTGCTAGTTTAGAACATCCCTGGAATTCTGGACGATATCCAGGACACTGTTAAATCCATTAAGCGTTTCTTCTGTTGACTGTTCAGGATCTATTTTCAGTTATGATAGCACCATACAATGACAACGTACATAGAGAAGTCAAATTAATTAGCAGTTTGACCAACAAATTACCCTTTTTAAAGGTGAAGTGCTGAAAAATGAATTGGCTTTGCAGACGCTGGGCCATAACATGTCAACTGCAACCAGAATTTGGTTTCCTAATGTTATATAGTTTATTTGCTTTGAATGGAGACATGAAAATGGTTATGCAGATGTGATATTGGAATCACAAGTAATGCTTCCCTTTCATGCGTGTTATAGAAATATCTCTGGATCTAGATGACTTTACCTTTTTGTGGAGATTATGCGAAGAGTAGATTGTGATTAGCTTCTGGTGTAATTAATTAGATTGGATAAAAACAAAGCTACACTTTGTCAACCTGTTTAAACAAAGAATGTGTAACAACCTGAATAACATTTTGCAATCTGACAATTCTCTTTTGTTCTAACTTACTTGGCTGCGTCATGTTCTGTTTGAGCGCAGTAGGACGATTTCCCTCTCTATAGACGTATAACCAGGCATCTGGCTGCAATAAAACATCTGCTATTGATCACACTTTTCTGTGCCCTGCTGTGCTAAAGTCTGCAAAAGCCAACTAGGTTATCTTCCACTATTTCACTTGTATTTATGTTGCCGTTTTTTTCCTCTCAGTTCTATTGAATTTAAGGTTTCACTGTGTATTATATATTGGACATACTAGATATATTTATTAGCGCTTCCTTTGTTTCATCTCCCTGAGAACAAGAAGCTATCGGTACTCTGTTACCAATAGTAAACATGCTTTTAATAATGAGCAGATCTGATAGCACAAAACTCTGGAATTGGCCTTCTAATTGCTTTTCCACCCCTGTTCATATACAAACAATGGAAGTTGTCTTTAATTTTGTAAAAATATACTATTTGCAAATGTTGTTAGAATTATATTCAGATTAATGCTGTAATTATACAGTTTGTTTTTATTTTGTGTTTTTAGCTGAGTTCACTTGTGTTGTAAGTTCGTTTATCTGCCAACTAGACTGACAAAGGAGCCTAGCACAGGCCCACGGTATGAAAGGCTGACCTTGTTCTTCCTACCATAGGCTGTTTGTTCCTATGTGTTAAACAATAGTGCCAATGCTCATTTTTTTCATTTTATTTTTAATTATATTTTCAGTTGCAATTAAAAGATGCATTACAACCTACTATAGAGAGCATCCCATTAAAATATATTGCCTCTTGCTTTCTTAAAGGGACAGAAAAATTGACAACATGAAAACATGACAGAAAAATTGTGTGTTTTGTATACCTTTAATGGTATGGCATATAAGGTATATACATGGTCTTGGGTTATTACATGCACCCAAAATAAATGCTTATACTAATATTATTCTCCCCTGCCCCCTCACTTACACTCACGTAAATAACCAATAATTTAGTCTGATATGGTGACTGGTTTTGGGAAATATGTGACCCATAGCAGTTGTAATTTACAGTTAAGGCTTATATTTACTATAAATAAACACTAGGGTCCCCCATTTATTAATCTGTGGATGCAGATTTGGGGCCTCAAGGATTCAGGCTTGCCGCATGTGAGTCTGAAATGCTAGTTAAGTAGCTGCAGTCTGCTTAACTACTCCGCTACCTAAAGTCTCCTGGACTTAAGTCATCCCAATCCAATCAAGATGATTGACAGCCCCTACTTGTGCACAGTGACTTGTGTAATGATAAATGCAGGCAATGGATGCAAAGTACTTGTCTATCATTTGTATATGTGTAATGTAAAGGTAGTGAGATCCAAGATAAAGCGTTTCCCTTTCTTTTTCTTCTTTACCCTTTTTGATTATTTGATATTGGATGAGTGACACTTTTTTCTTCTATTTTTCATAGTTTCATCTTTTATGAAGCTTATTATTTGTGTCTAATTCAACCTACATATTTTCAGAATATTTTTTATTTACCCTAAACCTTGGTTTAAATAAAAGGTTTGCTTTGGAGGAAGACTTGTAGATATTTTCTTCTGGTTTGGCCTGTTATACTGATCAGGTTAGTTTACCTGATCTGACCCTCCACCATGTTACACTGAAGGCAGCAAGAACTCATTCTTCCATCTCTCTCCAACTCTTCTTATAACATATTGTCAACGATTGGACCCAAATTTTTCAAACTTGGATTCGTCATTCCATAATATTCTATTCCACTGATTTTCATTCCAATCTTTGTGAGCGTTAGCATATCTTAGCCTTTTCACCCTGTTTCCCTTCTTGGCTGCTACCCTTCCACAAAGACCATTCCTGATCAAGATTATTCAGACTGAAGGGTAAATTTAGGAACCCGATGAACCTGCCAGATGCTGAGTCAGGTCCTTGCTTCTGATCTCTCAAGGAAGAAACTCTGAAAAACTTCTCATCCGATTTTGAAAGTTTTCTTGGCCTTCCAGTCCTTTTCCTTCCTAAGATAGGGAGAGTCCACGGCTTTATTCCTTACTGTTGGGAAATACAACACCTGGCCACCAGGAGGAGACAGACACACCAGCCAAAGGCTTAAATATCCCTCCCACTTACTCTTTACCCCAGTCATTCTTTGCCTTTCGTCACGTTAGGAGGTGGCAGAGAAGTGTCAGAAGATTCTGAGAGTACTGAAAAAGGGTATCTGCCCTTTGAGATAGAACTGGAGTTTGAAGTAGTCATGTCAACCTCTCAGTGAGAGTATTGATGAGAGTTAGAGGAGATGCAGGGAAAGTTTTTCTGCGAAACCATCCAGACTACTGTGAACAGCTCCTAAGCAATCAGTGTTGACGAGTTTCACTGCCTGCTTTCTCTCACTCAAGTCCATGTCAGGAGCGCTGCTATAAGACTGTCACACTTGGGAGGCTGTGTTCTGTTCCACAGCATGGATCCTGGATTTAAGATTGTTTACATTTTTACACATAAAACGCTATAACAGGGTCACAGTGTGGCTTCTTTATACCTTGATATGATCCAGGGTTAATATCCTCTGAAGGGGGTTTATTGAACAGTTGGGGTTAATTAATCAGTGTATTAATTAGTTACATGCTGCTTTGTGTGATTTTTTTCCTGGGCTGATAGACTGTGTGTTGTTGGCTGAAACAAACAGGTTTCACTTTTAAGTTTCACATTTGTTTTTGAAAGTGTTGCACAGCTCCTATTACTTGCTGTACTTGTAATAACAAGGGAAGTACTGTCTTTCAATCCCATGTGACCGAGTGTGGTCTATGTTCATTTCTTCCATTCCGACTGAGACTTGAACCTGTGGAGAGCATTTCCTCTGTTAACTGTCTGGGTCTAGGAGGTGGTGAGTGCCCCAGCCATTGGGAGTATAAAGGTGCAGTCTTCTATAATAAAAAAAACGTTTTTATTTGTGTCCTTCTGTGGGTATAACCTGAGCTATGGAGGACTCTGACATGTGAGAAGGTACTCCTTCTGTACTAAATCATACCTGTTTATATTGTGAGGAGGCTGTGGTTTTCCCGCTCACTCAATTATCTTCCACATGCCTTAACACTGTTATAAAGTCTAAGAAGGGAGACAAGCCTGCTAAGGATCTTAGTCCCTCTGAGCCGTCTGCCTCTCAGGACTCGGCGTTCCGTGAGATTACTACCCTTACTACATTATCCACTCCACATTCAGTTCCCTGTAGCACATCTAATCCTCCATCCGGAGGGGGCCTTCTTCCTGCGGACTTTGCCGCGCAGTTACAAACGGCGGTGTCTGCGGCCCTCATTGCATTACCTCGCTCTAACAAACTCAAGAGAAAGGTTAAACATAGCTCTCCTGACCCGAAGTCATCTAAATATTTGTCGGATTTAGCTATTATGTCCCACTTATCCGATGATGAGTTAACCTCTGTAGCTTCAGAGGGTGAACTTTCTGGGTCGGAGTCCTTAGCGTCTAAGCCTCCTGCTGTGGAGGAACTGTCCTTTAGATTTAAAATTGAGCACTTGCGTTTTTTTATTAAAGGAGGTTCTGTCTACGTTAGAAGTTGCAGAGGCCACGCTGCCTGAAGAACCTACGATACCTAAATTAGACAGAGTTTACGAATACAGGAAAGTTCCTTTTGACTTTTCCTGTGCCGGTTAAGATGGCGAACATTATTAAAGGTACAGTCAACACCCAAAATACACTTACTTTATTGTAATAGTTGCCACCCGATTAGTCCATACATCGTTATTCACAGGAGTAGTCCACATGGAATAGCTTTTTTTGTAAAAGTTTAGTGCCGTTTTGAAAAAAACATGGATCCCAAACTCCTCCTACATCTGTCACTTTGATCTTGATTTTCTCTGCAAATCTCCTTGAGTGTCGGCCACGATGACTCCTACTCATTCACGGTCAATTGTGCATGCGCAGTTTGTTCAAATCGTCGCTCTCAGCCTTTTTATGCACGGAACTATGGAAAGGTTCCCATTGTATGTCACAAAGCGAAGAGAATGTGCATGCATTAAGCTAAAAGCTCGGCCTCCTGACGTCATCAAATTTGCCGGACACAAGAGCATTTTAAAAAAAGCGAAAGAAGCTGTGGGGAAGAAGACGATG
The DNA here is from genome assembly GCF_027579735.1 of Bombina bombina. Lineage (NCBI taxonomy): Eukaryota > Metazoa > Chordata > Amphibia > Anura > Bombinatoridae > Bombina > Bombina bombina. Next base: position 724,332,979 of record NC_069503.1, on the reverse strand, counting down.
AGAGGAGGAGTTTGGGATCCATTTTTTTTTTTCTAAACGGCAAACTTTTACAAAAAAAGTAGCAATTTCGTGTGGACTACTCCTGTAAATAACAATGTATGGACTAATCAGCGCAACTATTACAATAAAGTAAGTATTTTGGGTGTTGACTGTCCCTTTAAGAACGAATAGGAAAGAATTGGTTCTTCCTTTTCCCCCTCGTCTACTTTTAAAAAGTTGTTCCCGGTCCCGGATTCTCAACTAGATTTGTGGGGCTCCATTTCTAAGGTGGATGGTGCCATCTCTACGCTTGCTAAATGTACTACTATACCTCTTGAGGATAGTTCTTCGTTCAGAGAGCCGATGGCTAAGACGATGGAAACTTTTCTGAAAAAGTTGTTTCAACATACGGGATTTTTGTTTCAACCGGCGGCTGCCAAAGTGGCTACCTACTGTTGCGACTGTCAGAACTCATTGAGGTGGAGTCGCTCCTCGAGGATATTCAAGACAGAATTAAAGCTCTGAGGATTTATAATTCTTTTATCTGTGATGCGAATATGCAAATTATTCGCCTAAATGCAAAGGCCTCTGACTTTGTGGTCCTAGCCCACCGGGTGCTCTGGTTGAAGTCTTGGTCTGCGGATATGACTAAGTCCAGACTCCTTTCTCTTTCCTTCAAGTGAAAGATTTTATTTGGTCCGTGCCTGGACTCTATTATTTCTACGGTTACTGGAGGCAAGGGTGCCTTTTCTACCGCAAGATAAGAAGAACAAGTCTAAGGGACGACAATCTTCTAATTTCCATTCCTTTTGGTTCTGACAAATCTCAACGACAACAATCCTCCTCCAAGCCCGAGCAACCCAAGAGTACTTGGAAGCAGGCTCAGTCCTGGAATAAATCCAAGCAGAATAAGAAGCCAGCCAAAAACAAATCGGCATGAAGGGGCGGGCACCAGATCCAGGATCGGATCGTGTAGGGGCAGACTGTCTCTTTTTTCAGATGCCTGGTTCAAGGACATACAGGATTAGTGGGTCCTGGAGGTGGTATCTCAGGGATATAAGATAGGCTTCAAATCTCATCTGCCAAGGGGCAGATTCCTCCTCTTAAATCTGTCTACCAGACCAGAAAAGAGGGATGCCTTTCTAGGGTACGTTCGGGATCTATCCTCCTTAGGAGTTGTTGTCCCGGTGCCTATTGAAGAAAGAGGTTTGGGGTTTTATTCAAACCTTTTTGTGGTCCCAAAGAGGGAGGGAACTTGCTGTCCAATTCTGGACCTAAAGTACTTAAACAAATGTCTCAGTGTCCCTTCCTTCAAGATGGAGACATTAAGGACCATCCTTCCTTTAATTCAGGAAGGCCAGTTTATGACCACTATAGATCTGAAGGACGCTTACTTTCATGTTCCAATCCACAGGGCACAGTTACAGTTTCTGAGGTTTGCATTCCTGGACCAGCACTTCCAGTTCATTGCCCTTCCATTTGGAGCTACTGCTCCAAGAATCTTTACGAAGGTTCTGGCGGCTCTTCTAGCCTTTGCCAGAACTCAGGGTATTGCAGCAGCCCCATACTTGGACGATATTCTTGTGCAAGCACCATCCCTTTGTCTTGCGGAAGAATTCTCAGAGTCCCTTCTCAGTCTTCTTCGATCACATGGATGGAAGATAAACTTGGAAAAAAGTTCTCTTATCCCAAGTAACAGGGTGGAATTCCTGGGTACTATATTAGACTCCATATCCATGAGGCTATTTTTAACAGACCAGAGACGTTGCAAGCTAACTTCAGCATGGCTTGCCCTCTGGACCTCCTTGATTCCCTCTGGCTCAGCAGTGTATGGAGGTGATTGGTCTTATGGTATCCTGTATGGACATCATTCCTTTTGCCAGGCTCCGTCTCAGACCTTTACAACTGTACATGCTGAGGCAGTGGAACGGCGATCATTCAGATCTGTCTCAACAGATTGTATTAGACAGCCGGCCGAGAATATCTCTCTCTTGGTGGCTCTGTCCAGATCATCTGTCCCGAGGAACATGCTTCTTAAGACCATCCTGTGAGATTGTGACTATGGATGGGGAGCTGTTTGGGGTGCCAGGAAGGCACAGGGGTTGTGGACTCAGGCGGAACTATTTTGGAACTATGGGCAATCTTCAAGGCCTTGAAGGCTTGGCCACTTCTTGGTTCGTCCCAGTTTATCAGATTCCAATCAGACAATATAAACTCGGTGGCTTACATCAACCATCAGGAGGAACGAGAAGTTCCTTGGCGATAAAAGAAGTTTCTTAGATTCTGGAGTGAGCAGAGGCCCACAGCTGTTCGCTGTCAGCGATCCCCATTCTTGGTGTGGACAACTGGGAGGCGGATTTTCTCAGCAGGCAATCCTTCCATCCAGGGTAATGGTCTCTTCATCCCGAGGTGTTTGCAGAGATATGCAGCAAGTGGGGGACACCAGAGATTGATCTCATGGCAAGTATGGGTCGAGGTCAAGGGATCCCCAAGCGGATCTAATAGATGCACTAGCAGTGCCATGGAGCTTCAAACTCCTTAATCTTTTTCTTCCATTACCGCTTCTTCCTTGAGTGGTGCCCCGCATCAAGCAGGAGCCAGTATCCGTAATCCTGATTGCTCCATTGTGGCCGCGAAGGACGTGGTTCGTGGATCAAGTGGGGATGTACTCATCTCCTCCGTGGAAGTTACCTTGTCGCAGAGACTTGCTGATACAAGGTACATTTGTTCATCAAAATCTAGATTCTCTGAGGCTGACTGCGTGGAGATTGAACGCTTAGTCTTAGCCAAGAGAGGTTTCCCTGAGAGTGTCATTGATACTCTTATTCAAGCTTGTGAACCAGTTACTCGGAGTATCTACCACAAGGTGTGGCGGACCTACTTATTCTGGTGTGAAGAGCGTGGTTTTTCTCCAGGCTCTTATCTTTTCTCCAGGATGGGCTGGAGAAGGGCTTTTCTGCTAGTTCCCTGAGGGGACAGATTTCGGCCCTGTTGGTTTTATTGCACAAAAGACTGGCTAAGCTTCCAGACGTGCAGTCCTTTGTTAAGGCTCTGATTAGGATCAGACCTGTGTTTAGATCTGGGGCTCCTCCTTAGAGCCTAAATCTTGTTCTTCGGGTTTTGCAAAAGGTTCCGTTTGAGCCTCTGCATTCCGTTGACATTAAATTGTTCTCTTGGAAGGTTCTCTTTTTATTGGCTATTGCCTCAGTGCGCAGAGTTTCTGAGATCTCTGCTTTGCAATGTGAGCCCCCTTATCTGATTTTTCATGTAGATAAGGCAGTTTTACGTACTAAATTAGGTTTTCTTCCTAAGGTTGTGTCATATCGCAACATCAATCTGGAAATTGTGGTTCCTTCCTTGTGTACTAATCCTTCTTCATTGAAGGAACACTTACTTCACAATTTGGATGTGGTTCGCACCTTGAAGTTCTATCTTCAGGCTACTAAGGAGTTTAGACAATCTTCCTCTTTGTTTGTTGTCTATACGGGGAAGCGTAAGGGGCAGAAGGCTACTTCGACTTCCCTATCTTTTTGGTTAAAGGGACAAATTGATTAGAAAATATATCTTACAGCGCTCAAAATATCTCACTTATGCCTTTTTATTTTGTATAATATTTGTAACATGTACATGGATCCATGTTTTTAACCAGTTTTAATTGTATGTAGATAACCAAGTGTATGTAGATATTAAACTTGTCATATTGTTTACCAAATCGTTAGATCACTCATACTTAATATTTTTGGTTTATACATACACATGATAAGAGGTAACACCCTTAAGATTTAACCCACTTCTCACAGCCTCTAGTTAGGCGCTTTCTGATATTCTATTACTACTGGTTAAAGGGACAGTCAAGTTAAAAAAAAAAAACTTTCATGATTTAAATAGGGAATGCAATTTTAAACAACTTTCCAATTTACTTTTATCACCAATTTTGCTTTGTTCCCTTGGTATTCTTAGTTGAAAACTAAACCTAGGAGGTTCATATACTAATTTCTTAGACCTTGAAGACTGCCTCTAATTTGAATGCATTTTGACCACTGGAGGGCATTAGTTCATGTGTTTCATATAGATAAAATTGAGCTCATGCACGTGAAGTTACCCTGAAGTGAGCACTTATTGGCTAAAATGCAAGTCTGTCAAAACAACTGAAACAAGGGGGCAGTTTGCAGAGGCTTAGATACAAGGTAACCACAGAGGTAAAAAGTGTATTTCTATAACAGTGTTGGTTATGCAAAACTGGGGAATTGTTAATAAAGGGATTATCTTTCTTTTTAAAAAACAATAAATTTGGTGTTGACTGTCCTTTTAAGGAGTGTCATCCATTTAGGTTACAAGACAGCGGGACATCATCCTCCTGAGAGGATAACGGCTCATTCCACTAGAGCAGTGGCTTCCTCTTGGGCCTTTAAGAACGAGGCTTCTATGGATCAGATTTGTAAGATGGCTACCTGGTCCTCCTTACATACTGTTTCAAAATTTTACAAGTTTGATGTTTTTGCTTCAGCTGAAGCAGCTTTCGGGAGAAAGTTTTGCAGGCTGTGGTGCCCTCAGAATAGGGTCCGCCTCTTCCTTTTTTGTTCTCTCCCGTTATTCATTCAGTGTCCTCTGGAGCTTGGGTATAGTTTTCCCAAAAGTAAGAAATGAAGCCGTGGACTCTCCTTATATTAGGAAGGAAAACATAATTTATGCTTACCAGATCATTTTCTTTCCTTCCGGATAGGGAGAGTCCAAGGCTCCGCCCATTTTTTCTTGTCTATGGGCGGGCCCCTATTATTTTTTTTTATTCTTCTGGCACCATTTATACCCTAATGTTTCTCCTACTTTCCCTTGTTCCCTCAGCAGAATGACTGGGGTAATGAGGAAGTGGGAGGGATATTTAAGCCTTTGGCTGGGGTGTCTTTGCCTCCTTCTCGTGACCAGGTGTTGTTTTTCTCAACAGTAAGGAATGAAGCCGTGGACTCTCACTATCCGGAAGGAAAGGAATTTATCTGGTAAGCATAAATAATGGGGTTTTCTTTCATGTAATTAGCAAGAGTCCATGAGCTAGTGACGTATGGGATATACATTCCTACCAGGAGGGGCAAAGTTTCCCAAACCTCAAAATGCCCACAAATACACCCCTCATTTTGCCTCCCATGGAGGTGGTGAAGTAAGTTTGTGCTAGATTCTACGTTGATATGCGCTTCGCAGCAGGCTGGAGCCCGGTTTTCCTCTCAGAGTGCAGTGAATGTCAGAGGGATGTGAAGAGAGTATTGCCTATTTGAATTCAATGGTCTCCTTCTACGGGATCTATTTCATAGGTTCTCTGTTATCGGTCGTAGAGATTCATCTCTTACCTCCCTTTTCAGATCGACGATATACTCTTATATATACCATTACCTCTACTGATTCTCGTTTCAGTACTGGTTTGGCTTTCTACTACATGTAGATGAGTGTCCTGGGGTAAGTAAGTCTTATTTTCTGTGACACTCTAAGCTATGGTTGGGCACTTTTATATAAAGTTCTAAATATATGTGTTAAAACATTTATTTGCCTTGATTCAGGATGTTCAATATTCCTTATTTCAGACAGTCAGTTTCATTATTTGGGATAATGCATTTGAATAATACATTTTTCTTACCTTAAAATTTGACTTTTTTCCTGTGGGCTGTTAGGCTCGCAGGGGCTGAAAATGCTTCTTTTTATTGCATCATTCTTGGCGCAAAAAAATTTTCTTAGTCATTTCCGGCGTCATACTTGTCACCGGAAGTTGTTTGTATTTGCGTCATTTTTTTGACGTTTTTGCACTAAAGATGTCGGGGTCACCGGATGTGGCGTCATTTTTAGTCTCATTGTTTATTTGCTTCTGGTTGCTAGAAGCTTGTTCATTGGCATTTTTTCCCATTCCTGAAACTGTCATTTAAGGAATTTGATAAATTTTGCTTTATATGTTGTTTTTTCTATTACATATTGCAAGATGTCTCAGATTGACCCTGGATCAGAAGCTACTTCTGGAAATTCGCTGCCTGATGCTGGATCTACCAAAGTTAAGTGCATTTGTTGTAAACTTGTGGTAACTGTCCCTCCGGCTGTTTGTGATGAATGTCATGATAAACTTGCTAATGCAGATAATATTTCCTTTAGTAATGTTCCATTACCTGTTGCTGTTCCATCAACATCTAATACTCAGGGTGTTCCTGTTAACATAAGAGATTTTGTTTCTAAATCTATTAGGAAGGCTATGTCTGTTATTCCTCCTTCCAGTAAACGTAAAAAGACTTTTAAAACTTCTCATTTATCAGATGAATTTTTAAATGAACATCATCATTCTGATTCTGTTTCCGATGATGATTTCTCTGGTTCAGAGGATTCTGTTTCAGAAATTGACACTGATAAATCTTCATATTTATTTAAAATGGAATTTATTCGTTCTTTACTTAAAGAAGTCTTAATTGCATTAGAAATAGAGGAATCTGGTCCTCTTGATACTAAATCTAAACGTTTAAATACGGTTTTTAAACCTCCTGTAGTTATTCCGGAAGTTTTTCCCGTCCCTGATGCTATTTCTGAAGTAATTTCCAGGGAATGGAATAATCTGGGTAATTCTTTTACTCCTTCTAAAAGGTTTAAGAAATTGTATCCTGTGCCATCTGACAGATTAGAGTTTTGGGACAAAATCCCTAAAGTTGATGGGTCTATCTCTACTCTTGCTAAACGTACTACTATTCCTACGGCAGATAGTACTTCTTTTAAGGATCCTTTAGATAGGAAAATTGAATCCTTTCTAAGAAAAGCTTATTTATGTTCAGGTAATCTTCTTAGGCCTGCTATATCTTTGGCGGATGTTGCTGCAGCTTCAACTTTCTGGTTGGAGGCTTTAGCACAACAAGTAACAGATCATAATTCTCATAGCATTGTTAATCTTCTTCAACATGCTAATAACTTTATTTGTGATGCCATCTTTGATATCATTAGGGTTGATGTCAGGTATATGTCTTTAGCTATTTTAGCTAGAAGAGCTTTATGGCTTAAAACTTGGAATGCTGATATGTCTTCTAAGTCAACTTTGCTATCCCTTTCTTTCCAAGGTAATAAATTGTTTGGTTCACAGTTGGATTCTATTATTTCAACTGTTACTGGGGGGAAAGGAACTTTTTTACCACAGGATAAAAAATCTAAAGGTAAATATAGGGCTACTAATCGTTTTCGTTCCTTTCGTCAGAATAAGGAACAAAAGCCTGATCCTTCCTCTACAGGAACGGTTTCTGTTTGGAAACCATCTCCAGTCTGGAATAAATCCAAGCCTTTTAGAAAGCCAAAGCCAGCTCCCAAGTCCACATGAAGGTGCGGCCCTCATTCCAGCCCAGCTGGTAAGGGGCAGATTACGATTTTTCAAAGAAATTTGGATCAATTCGATTCACAGTCTTTGGATTCAGAACATTGTTTCACAAGGGTACAGAATAGGTTTCAAGATAAGGCCTCCTGCAAGAAGATTTTTTCTTTCTCGCGTTCCAATAAATCCAGTGAAGGCTCAAGCGTTTCTGAAATGTGTTTCAGATCTAGAGTAATTGTGCCAGTTCCAGTTCTGGAACAGGGTCTGTGGTTTTACTCAAATCTATTCATTGTACCAAAGAAGGAGAATTCCTTCAGACCAGTTCTGGATTTAAAAATATTGAATCGTTATGTAAGAATACCAACATTCAAAATGGTAACTATAAGGACTATTCTGCCTTTTGTTCAGCAAGGGCATTATATGTCCACAATAGATTTACAAGATGCATATCTGCACATTCCGATTCATCCAGATCATTTTCAGTTTCTGAGATTCTCTTTTCTAGACAAGCATTACCAGTTTGTGGCTCTGCCGTTTGGCCTAGCAACAGCTCCAAGGATTTTTACAAAGGTTCTCGATGCCCTTCTATCTGTAATCAGAGAAAAGGGTATTGTGGTATTTCCTTATTTGGACGATATCTTGGTACTTGCTCAGTCTTCACATTTAGCAGAATCTCATACGAATCGACTTGTATCGTTTCTTCAAGAACATGGTTGGAGGATCAATTTACCAAAGAGTTCATTGATTCCTCAGACAAGGGTAACCTTTTTAGGTTTCCAGATAGATTCAGTGTCCATGACTCTGTCTTTGACGGACAAGAGACGTCTGAAATTGGTTTCAGCTTGTCGAAACCTTCAGTCTCAATCATTCCCTTCGGTAGCCTTATGCGTGGAAATTCTAGGTCTTATGACTGCTGCATCGGACGCGATCCCCTTTGCTCGTTTTCACATGCGACCTCTTCAGCTCTGTATGCTGAACCAGTGGTGCAGGGATTATACAAAGATATCACAATTAATATCTTTAAAACCGATTGTACGACACTCTCTGACGTGGTGGACAGATCACCATCGTTTAATTCAAGGGGCTTCTTTTGTTCTTCCAACCTGGACTGTGATCTCAACAGATGCGAGTCTGACAGGTTGGGGAGCTGTATGGGGGTCTCTGACAGCGCAGGGGGTTTGGGAATCTCAGGAGGCGAGATTACCAATCAACATTTTGGAACTCCGTGCGATTTTCAGAGCTCTTCAGTCGTGGCCTCTTCTGAAGAGAATCGTTCATTTGTTTACAGACGGACAATGTCACAACCGTGGCATATGTCAATCATCAAGGAGGGACTCACAGTCCTCTGGCTATGAAAGAAGTATCTCGAATACTTGCATGGGCGGAATCCAGCTCCTGTCTAATTTCTGCGGTTCACATCCCAGGTATAGACAATTGGGAAGCGGATTATCTCAGTCGCCAGACTTTACATCCGGGCGAATGGTCTCTTCACCCAGAGGTATTTCTTCAGATTGTTCAAATCTGGGGACTTCCAGAAATAGATCTGATGGCTTCTCATCTAAACAAGAAGCTCCCCAGGTATCTTTCCAGATCCAGGGATCCTCAGGAGGAAGCAGTGGATGCATTGTCACTTGAAGTATCATCCTGCCTATATCTTTCCGCCTGTATTTCTTCTTCCAAGAGTGATTTCCAAGATTCTAAAGGAGCGTTAGTTTGTTCTGCTGATGGCTCCAGCATGGCCTCACAGGTTTTGGTATGCGGATCTTGTTCGGATGGCTACTTGCCAACCGTGGACTCTTCCGTTAAGACCAGACCTTCTATCGCAAGGTCCTTTTTTCCATCAGGATCTCAAATCATTAAATTTGAAGGTATGGAGATTGAACGCTTGATTCTCAGTCATAGAGGTTTCTCTGACTCCGTAATTAATACTATGTTACAGGCTCGTAAATCTGTGTCTAGGAAGATATATTATCGAGTCTGGAAGACTTACATTTCTTGGTGTTCTCATCATTTTTCTTGGCATTCTTTTAGAATTCCTAGAATTTTACAGTTTCTTCAGGATGGTCTGGATAAAGGTTTGTCTGCAAGTTCCTTGAAAGGACAAATTTCTGCTCTTTCTGTGCTGTTTCACAGAAAGATTGCTAATCTTCCTGATATTCATTGTTTTGTAAGTCAATTTCTCCTCCTTGGAGTTTTTGTATTTGGTTTTGGGGGCTCTTTAAGCTCCTCCGTTTGAACCTATGCATTCGCTGGATATTAAATTACTTTCTTGGAAAGTTTTGTTTCTTTTGGCCATCTCTTCTGCTAGAAGAGTTTCTGAATTATCTGCTCTTTCTTGTGAGTCTCCTTTTCTGATTTTTCATCAGGATAAGGCGGTGTTACGAACTTCATTTAAGTTTTTACCTAAGGTTGTGAATTCTAACAACATTAGTAGAGAAATTGTGGTTCCTTCATTGCGTCCTAATCCTAAGAATTCTAAGGAAAGATCGTTGCATTCTTTGGATGTAGTTAGAGCTTTGAAATATTATGTTGAAGCTACTAAAGATTTCCGAAAGACTTCTAGTCTATTTGTTATCTTTTCCGGTTCCAGGAAAGGCCAGAAGGCTTCTGCCATTTCTTTGGCATCTTGGTTAAAGTCTTTGATTCATCATGCTTATGTTGAGTCGGGCAAAACTCCGCCTCAAAGGATTACAGCTCATTCTACTAGGTCAGTTTCTACTTCCTGGGCGTTTAGGAATGAAGCTTCGGTTGATCAGATTTGCAAAGCAGCAACTTGGTCTTCTTTGCATACTTTTACTAAATTCTACCATTTTGATGTGTTTTCTTCTTCTGAAGCCGTTTTTGGTAGAAAAGTACTTCAGGCAGCCGTTTCAGTTTGATTCTTCTGCTTATATTTTCAGTTTTTTTCATTATAAAATTGAAACTTTATTTTAGGGTGTGGATGGTTTTTCAGCGGAATTGGCTGTCTTTATTTTTATCCCTCCCTTTCTAGTGACTCTTGCGTGGAAGTTCCACATCTTGGGTATTCATTATCCCATACGTCACTAGCTCATGGACTCTTGCTAATTACATGAAAGAAAACATAATTTATGTAAGAACTTACCTGATAAATTCATTTCTTTCATATTAGCAAGAGTCCATGAGGCCCACCCTTTTTATGGTGGTTATGATTTTTTTGTATAAAGTACAATTATTCCAATTCCTTATTTTTTTTATGCTTTCGCACTTTTTTCTTATCACCCCACTTCTTGGCTATTCGTTAAACTGATTTGTGGGTGTGGTGAGGGGTGTATTTGTGGGCATTTTGAGGTTTGGGAAACTTTGCCCCTCCTGGTAGGAATGTATATCCTATACGTCACTAGCTCATGGACTCTTGCTAATATGAAAGAAATGAATTTATCAGGTAAGTTCTTACATAAATTATGTTTTTTTTGTTTTTGACCTCTCCCGAGTGTTCAAATTTCAGCTTGAATACCACATCTTGAGTATCCAGTTTGTTTGCTGATTTCCCTTTGAGAGTGGCCTTTCTGATGCAAAAGTATGATTTTATGTTTGTCAAATTCGGTGATCTTTGGCATTTTGAATATAATGATGTGATTGAAAGTTGATCTTATTAGCAAGCTTTCAATTAATTAAACTCATACCAAATGTGTATGTAATGCTCAAGCATGTCTTGCACAAACCTGTTGTAATAGACCTTTTTCACAGCAGTCATTTTGACATGAAATAGTAGGACAAATACAGGTGTTAACAATTACATTAATTAGAGTTCCATTCCATTTAGGTTTACGAGAGCCAGGCTCCTGTTATTACTCAAGTGTAAGGGGAGATCACACTAAATACTTGACACTTTAGCCTATAGAAGCTGTTTTTTCAGATTTTTTAAATGTTTTTTTTTTAATACTGTATACATATATCCTGTATTTTCTGATTGTATTCTAATAAAGACCAAGAAATAATTATATATGGTCACTATACCATTGCTAAAACAACAAATCTAATGGTGGCCTAAGACTTTTGCACTGTATGTATGTGTATGTGCATGTGTGTATATAATGTGTGTGTGTGTATATATATATATATATATATATATGTATATGTGTGTGTATATATATAAATATATATATATATGTGTATGTATATATATAAATATATATATATGTGTGTATATATATATATATATATATATATATATATATATATATATACTGTGTGTGTATGTATATATATATATATGTATATACAGTATGTGTGTGTATGTGTATATATATATATATATATATATATACAGTATGTGTGTGTGTGTATATATGTATGTATATATATATATATATATACATATAAATTCTTTAGGTTTAGCACTCTCAATTTGTATTCCGGGGTGCACAGCATCAAATTTTGATAATACCGGAAAAAAGCAGGCCCTCTTAGAGAAAGATCTATCTGCCATCAATTTCCATTAGGTTTCAGGTAGATCTCTACTTTAATTTGGGCAGGTGTTGGTTCTTGTTTTCATGCATTGGTAGATTTAATGACATGGCTATATATTTGAAATGTGCAACAATCTGAGCCATGTATCTTTATTCTTTGTAATGGAGAGCTTGTTAACCTGCTAAATTAATACTCAGGGGAGGACTGGTAGCTCTGGCTGGAGGGCATTCATGTTTTGTACATGCTTCGATAGCACTAATGACTTTGTAATGAATAGTATGGAATTTGTACACATTACCTTAACATTGACTTACACAGCAGTATCCCAGGTGCGATGATACCTAGAACATTGTGCCATAGTCCTACACCTTGTCATGAGAGAGATGCAGAGCTCATAGCAATTTTTTGCAGCCACATGTGACTTCATTCTGTCATATCAGTCAGAGTTTGTGCTTGGTTGCTTTCCCTCTTGTTGACTCCCCATGCTGCTGTTCCTGATGAGGATGCTTAATAATAAGGAGCGGTTGAGAAACAAAGTGTTTAAATTGTTGCTGCAAGTATTGTTTGCAGCTGTGGTTTAACCCTTGGAATATTCATGTTTGTTCCAGGTAAGCAAGTGGTTTCTTAATAAATGGAAAGAGTCCACAACTGCATTCATTACTTTTGGGAATTCAGAACCTGGCCACCAGGAGGAGGCAAAAACACCCCAGCCAAAGGCTTAAATACTCCTCCCACTTCCCTTATCCCCCAGTCATTATTTGCCTTTCGTCCCAGGAGGTTAACAGAGAAGTGTCAGAAGTTTTCAATAGTCTCTTATGGAGGGTAGTACTCTTCGGTATGGGACTGGAGTTTTAAGTAGTCCTGTCAGCCTCTCAGTGAGAGCATTTGTGAAAGTTAGAGTCCAGAGATGCAGGGAGAGTCTTTCTGCGAAACCATCCCGACTCATATTAACAGCTCCACAAGCAATCAGCGTTGACGAGTTTCGCTGTCTGCTTTTTTCTCTCAAGTTCATGGCAGAAGCGATGCTACTATCTGTCACACTTGAAGGGCCATGTTCCTGTTCCACAGTGTAGATTCCGGTAAGATTGTTTCATTTTACTTTCATCATGGATGTATTGTAATACAACTGTTTATCCAAGAGGGGCTACAACCTTTCGAGGATAACTTTAACATAGGGTTTCAGTGAGGCTCCTTTTTGTATCTCAGAATCAAGGATTCATATCTCCTGAGGGGGGTTATTGAGCAGGGGGGTTTATAATCATGTTTATTATGTGATTCTGTTTGCTACTGTGTAGTGTTGCTTCGGCTCATGGCTATTTTGGAACATAACGACCTATGTCTAGTGACTCAGCCTTTGCAGTCGGCCGCACTTTTGCATGGACTGCACGGTTTACCTTGTGACTCCATTTCCGCATTCCTGACCATGTGGCGACGGAGAAATCCTAGTCTGCTGGTGTCTGGTTCTCTGGAGGTGGTGAGTGCCCCAGCCATTGGGTGTGTAAGGTGCAGTTTAGATTTTTTATTCAGTGTCCCAGTTATGGAGGATTCTGATTTTTTGGAGACGAATGTCTCTGATTCAGACTCTACTTCTTGCGAAGAATATAAATTGGCCTGGGTGATACATGCCCATCAGTTATGTTCCAAATGCCATTTTAGAGTGCTCTGTTCCTCGGGATCGGGAAATCAGGTGCTCACTAGAGCCATCCGCCTCTAGTTTTACTTTTACTACTCATGCAGGTAACCCAAATGCTACTTATTCTTCTATGGAGTGTGGCCTGTTCCCACCGGAGGTTACGACACGGTTCCACATGGCCATATCTTTGGCGCTGGTGCATCTGCACCTCCTGGGAGTATGCTTACGATATTGTCCGTGTTCCGTTAACCGGGGCTCGTCAGGCGTGGGATCGCCTGGTCCAGTTCAGCCCTCCGGGGGAGCGACTGCCCCTGAGGCCTCAACCTTCGGGGCCGGTGTTTTCTTTTGTCCCGGCGGAGGTATGTTGCGTCTTTCGTTATAGACTGGCACGCCTTTGTGTTCTACAAAGGCACGTTTTTGGCGTTGCTGGAGGATCCCACTCTTAATGGGTTTGGGGATTCTCAGTCTTAATCTTTGATTGGCTTGCATGCATTGACATAAGGGGATGAAGTAATCTTCTTATAGTCTTTGTTATTTGTGTATCCTTTTCCAGTTCTGAGCTTGGAAGTCTCGGACCCCTGTTGGGCTGGTCCTGCGGGTCTTCCTGGGCAATACTTGGAATTGATACTTGTGATTTGTGGTCACACTGTTTACAAGAGTCTGTCTGACTGTTCTTTATCCCTCCATCTCGGGGGAGACTCTATGTGGCCTTGACAGTGCTGGGGCCCTTGGTTTCAGGCTGGTCCTGACTGGGTACAGATCCTTCTGTCTTTGAGGCCTAGTTCAGACACGTGGCGCTTTTTTATGTCCGGTTGGTCCAGTGAGGGAGCCTAGTGATCACAATATGATTCGTGTTGTTTTCTTGTTTAAAGCTACAACTAGCATCCTGAGTGGACTTGAGGGTCTGTGGTTGCTTAGGGGCATGGGGGATTGGTTCAGTCCTCATTCGCCTTTCAGTCTAGTGGGCCGGTACTCCGCTGCTCCAAACCCTTGTCTGCCTGTTAAGAGGCGGCGGACAGAAATCAACCCTGCTAGCAGCCGCGAATCTGTTGGGGGCGGCATTGCACCAGCAGTTCACAAGAACTGCTGGTTCAGTGATAAATGTTGACAGCATATGCTGTTGGCATTCATCGATGTGCGGCGGACATTATGCGCTACATCGTATTGTATCTGCACTATAATAAATAGACCCCTAAGTCTTTTATGCAGCAGTGATTTAACCAACTGATTCCTGTTTGTATGTTCAGTGCAAACATTTGTTAAGACATAGCAGTACAGTTGCAGCAATTGCAGTCGGTTAACCCCTTAATTACCCTGTTACCCTATGTTCCGGCAACCAAGAGATTAGATATTATTTGTTGCATTCCCTTTGTCAAGGTGCATTTGCTGCCCTGATGCAAGTAGAATATTTACAGGTCTTAAATGGCATTGTACACACCAAACAGAATCTCTTGTGCATATGAAAGAGAGAATATATTTTTTTAATGCAAAAATATTATAACAAGTAAAATCATTAAAACGAAAATTAAACTAGAATAAAAAAACATATTGCATACATTTTGTTCAGCAAGGGATTTTTTGTTTTTCACCTATAGCTTATTAAATGGAATTAAGACAAATGTGTACAATGTTCATTTAACGTCGTTTCTTGAAGCAAAATTATCCTATGGCTATAGAACATCTTTCTGAAGTGAGTAAGGTCATATCTTTGCTGTACAGCCATATCCACTGAAGTGGAAATCAGATATTAATAGAAAAGCACTTCTGCAAGATTCTTTATGGGAATGGTTTGTTAGCTGATATGTATTGTAAGGAATCATTGCTTGAAACACTACTCCCTTTTACCTGAACTCTCAAACCACTGTATATATTGTAAACCTAGCTATACTGGATTTACAACAAAGTTATAGTTGAATCTGATAAAAACATTGTTGGATTTAACATATCTTTAGAAAGTGCATTGATAGGTTGACAAATGTCCTTGTACTATATTACATAGATCTTGCATCAAATAACTACACACCTTAATCTACTCAGTTATTCTAATCACAATGCTATACTAATTTAATAAACCCATCCAGGGCAGTAGAAGCTTATATATAAATTTGCTTTCATGATTCAGATAGAGAATGCAATTTTAGACAACTTTCTACTTTACTTCTATTATCAATTTTACTTTGCTCTATTGTGATCTTTTGTTGAAAAGCCAGGACGTATGCTTAGGAGCCGGCGTATTTCCAGAGCACTATATGGCAGCAGTTTTGCAAGAATGTTATCCACTGCCAAGAGCACTAGAAGGGGGCACTGTTTCTTGTCATGTAGTGCTCCAGATGACTACCTAGGTATATCTTCAACACAGAATATCATGGGGAAGAAAGCAAATTTGATAATAGAAGTAAATTGGAAACTTTTTTTTTTTTAAATTGTATGTTTTGTCTGAATCACAAAAGAAAATTCTTGGGTTTCATATCCTTTTAAGACTTCAAGAGATATTAAAGTCATATATATGCATCAGAAATTGATGATAGCATCATAGGTCTGCATACAAAATACGTTTGAAAAGAATAACAAAAATGTGGTTAATAACATATTGCTTTGCAGTCAAGGGACACACTCTTCAAAATGCCTTGTGGGTGATTTTTTTGTTGCCTCTGTTTCATTAGCCAATTAGGACCCCCTGTACTACTCAGCATGTAGATTTTAAGTTCTAAATTTCACAGAATGCACTCCATGCTGAGAGGAGCAGAAAATTACCATAATAATTTAAATTACTGGAAAAGAAGCCAAAAATAAATAATGAAAGTGCATTGCATATTTTTCCCTATTCAAAATGACTTGTTATGGCCAATTAAGTTAATGGCTCTTTAAGCCAAAATGGCAGGAAATGTTTGACTGATTTATGAACAGCTACTATTGCTGTTTTAGTGGAGATGGATATGGATGAAAAAAAATGGGATTATTCAGTGTAGAAACAAACGAATATATTTTATAGCACATTTTTTAGGATGCAACAGGGAAAACAATGCGTTCCTTTCCTGTGTGAGATCATTTTTAAAATATTCTTTTTACATGAAATGGATAATAGATAGTGAAAAATCTTCAGACATTTAACAACCTGTTCTCAAAATATTGCTAAAAATTGTGTACACGAGTTGGCAAATAAAAATTCATGTGCGGTCTCCCACTAATCCAGCTGTCTTAAATAAAAATATCAATAGACTGAGACAAACAGCTGCATTTATGAAGTTATTCCAGGCCCATATAGTTAGACACGTTCAAGCTAATTAGTGCATGTTGATGTGGACCTCCTTTTTATTTTTTTCATTCAACAATTTTCTGAAGATTCCCACGGCAAGGACAGCAGCTTACTCTCACAATGGGAAACCTGTGCCTCATATGGTATTCTATTTATAGGAAAGCCAATAATAGATCTCCAAAAGGGAAAGCCTGTAAGCTGATTCCATTTCCCATTGACAAGAGGCTGAAGAATTGATTTGACAGGATTTCAGATCTGATGGGAAGATTTCTGACCTTATTTCTCAGCAATTTTTCTTGGTTCCCCTCAGGAGATGTTGAGGGCAAGGTCAACCAGTAGCATGCTGGATGTTTGCAATCTCATACTTTTTTAACATTTAGTTTAATAAAAAATAAAGCAGATTAATACATCATAAGTAGTTTTAAATCACTTATAACTGCTATTTGCTTTATTTGGATGTTATACCATTTTCTGCATTAGATATTTAACATATGCAGTATTATCTCTCTCTATCTCTCTCGCTCTCTCTTTTTCTCTTCCCCCCCCCCAAATCCAATTAAGGGGGGTCAAAAGTGGGGTGGCTGATTTCTGAGGATACATATATTTTAAAAACTGACAATGTTACAGACATAAAAATTGGTATTTAGATTCTCTTTGAAAAAAAAGAAACACATGTTTTACCATTTCCCCAAAATCCACTTAAGGGGGGTCAAAAGGGGGGTGGCTGATTTATGAGGATACCTATATTTTAAAAACCAAAGATGTTAGACGTGAAAATTGGCATTTTAGATTCTCCTTGAAAAATAAAGAAACGCGTGTTTTACCATTTGCCCAAAATCCACTTAAGGGGGTCAAAAGTGGGGGGCTGATTTATAAGGATACCTATATCTCCAAAAAACCGGCTGTTACACAGTGAAAATTAGTATTTAGATTCTCCTTTAAAAATAAACAAATACATGTTTTAACATTTCCCAACAATCCACTTGGGGGGGGGGGTCAAAAGGGGGGGCTAATTTATGAGGATACCTATATTTTAAAAACCAAAGATGTTAGACATGAAAATTGGTATTTTAGATTCTCCTTGAAAAATAAACACGTGTTTTACCATTTCCCCAAAATCCACTTAAGGGGGTCAAAAGGGGGGGAGGTGATTTAAGAGGATATCTATATCTAAAAAAAAAAAGATATTACATACATGAAAATTGGTATTTCCGTTTCCAGAGAATCCACTTAAGCGGGGGGTGGGGCTGATTTATGAGGATACTTATATCTCATAAAACAAAGATCTTATAGACATGAAAATTGGTATTTAGATTTACAAGAAACAGAGAGAATTAACAAAAACTCAAGAAATTCATGTCGGCAAACGGGCACAAACGTGAGGGCACACGTTGCGAGTGGTTGTGTTTTTCACTATTTTTTAGAAATTATTTTTATTAGGGTGGTCATCTGAGGATTAAATCAGACAAGGGGGGGTTATAGGGTTAATACTCCTTCATGTAGAAAAACCTAGGTTGCTACAAAAGGCAGTGCCAAGTACTGACAAAGTATTATAAATAAGGGGAAGAAAAAAATAAGTACTTGTTGGCACACTTATATTATATTATTGAGAATTATACCACACTATATTTACCAGGGAAGGGGAGAGGAAAGGGGAAGGACTTGAAATAAAATTTAACTTTTAATATTAATGAATAAAAGATGATATTGAGACACACATTAAAATCATTTAAAAAAGAAAAACAAACAAAATATTTGTGCCTGCCCTCTGTTGGGTGAGTAACAAAACTCAGACTTAATATATTAATGCTGCACTAGATTATGTAGATGTATTTATATATCAAGGTTGTAGTTCATTGGATAACGTGTATATCCCTATTAAAGGGACAGTCAAGTATAAATTAAACTTTCATTATTCAGATAGGACTTTTAATTTTAATTGACTTTCCAATTTACTTTTATCATCAAATTTGCTTTTTTCTCTTGGTATTCTTAGTTTAAACTAAACATAGGTAGGCTCATATGCTAATTTCTAAGCCTTTGAGGGCTGCCTCTTATCACATGCTTTTTAAATCTCTTTTCAACACAAAGAGACAGAAAGTACACGTGGGCTATATAGATAACACTGTGTTCAGGCACAGAAAGTTATTTAAGATCTAGCACAATACAATGCTAAATTTAAGACAATAGATAATAAACAGTCACAGTCATGTGATCAGGGGGCTGGAAGAAGGTTCCTAGATACAAGGTAATCACAAAGGTAAAAAGTACATTAATATAACTGTGTTGGTTATGCAAAACTGGGGAATGAGTAATAAAGGGATTATCTATCTTTTAAAACAATAACAATTCTATGGTTGACTGTCCCTTTAAACCTATAAGGTCACTGTGGCTTATAACGTGACCATAGCCTATAAACAAACAAATGGTAATGTTAGGGAAAGAATAGTCCCACTTAATGAAAAAACTACCAATGAGTTAATATAAATACTGGACCCTAATGGCTGTACTCTCATGGAACCCCTATCTAAGTGTATACCACCAGCGCTTACACTGACTCGTGCAGCGCCTAGACCCACGCTAAGTAGTGGTAGGTTAAGGAGGGGGTGATCCCCTGGTACAGCATCTCTTAGACTATAATTAAATAAAGTGCAGACAAATTGTGCGTAAGCACCAATATTCAATTAAACAGAGTTTATATAAACGCTGGATCGTAATGGCTGTACTCTCATAGAACCCCTATCTAACTATAAACCACCAGCGCTTGCACTGGCTCGTGCAGCGCCTAGACCCACGCTTAGTAGTGGCGAAATGCGCGTCAGGCTTCGCACTGCCCTCTGTTTAATTTAATGTTGGTGCTTATGCACAATTTGTTTGCACTCTTTTTAATTATAGTCTAAGAGCTATAGTTTAAGAGCCGTTGTACTAAGGGATTACCCCCTCCTTAACCTACCACTTCTTAGCGTGGGTCTAGGCACTGCACGAGCCAGTGCAAGCGCTAGTGGTTAATAGTTAGATAGGGGTTCCAAGTATTTTGTTTGTTTTTCTTTTTTAAATGATTTTAATGTGTTTCTCAATATCATCTTTTATTCATTAATATTAAAAGTTAAATTTTATTTCAAGTCCTTCCCCTTTCCTAACCCCTTCCCCGGTAAATATAGCGTGGTATAATTTTCAATAATATAATATGTGTGCCAACAAGTACTTCTTTCTTCTTCCCCTTATTTCAAATTATTTTTATTATCAGGTATTTGTAGAGCGCCAACAGATTCCGCAGCGCTATAAACATAGGCGGTGTACAAGATGACATTTATAGGGATCAAATGGGTAGAGGGCCCACAAATCACAAAATCAATGCGAGCAACAACTCGTTAGTAATAAAATCCAAAATAAACTGGCTAAACAGTACACACCAGCATCATTTAAAAACTTTCATATATTGTATAGTATCACACAGAATACATTTATTCAGACAAGCTCATTCTCTTAAAAAAAACATCAATAACCAGAAATTGTTGATATTGCTGAAACTTAAATGTTATATAATTATACTTTTTTATTATTATGTGAAATTATTGCTTAATCCCTTAATATAGCCATCTTACAAAAGTTAAAGAAAAAGACATAGGTATGTGCCTATGTGGTCATTATCTGTGTAATGTAGGTCCACTACTGGTCAAGGCTGCTAGCTGAAGGGTCTGAGGATTAGGATGCAGACATTTTTCCTGACATTGAACTGCTGGAATGACAAGAATCATTCAAGAAGTTTCCAATGCTAACCTCCTGAGGAGCAGGAATCATGGCCTTCTGGGACAGAATAAAAGGATTGCTATCCCCTTCAGATTTTTTTTTAAGAATTCTGCAAAGGATTCTGAAACCAGGGAAAATTACTAATAATTGAGTTAAAGTTTAATGAAAGAACAGGCAGAATTTAGTGCGGGGAGAAAACATAATTTATGCTTACCTGATAAATTTATTTCTCTTGTAGTGTGTTCAGTCCACGGGTCATCCATTACTTATGGGATATATTCTCCTCCCCAACAGGAAGTTGCAAGAGGATCACCCAAGCAGAGCTGCTATATAGCTCCTCCCCTCACATGTCATATCCAGTCATTCGACCGAAACAAGACGAGAAAGGAAAAACTATAGGGTGCAGTGGTGACTGGAGTTTTAATTAAAATTTAGAACTTCCTCAAAAAAGACAGGGCGAACCGTGGACTGAACACACTACATGAGAAATAAATTTATCAGGTAAGCATAAATTATGTTTTCTCTTGTTAAGTGTGTTCAGTCCACGGGTCATCCATTACTTATGGGATACCAATACCAAAGCTAAAGTACACGGATGATGGGAGGGACAAGGCAGGAACATTAAACAGAAGGAACCACTGCCTGTAGAACCTTTCCACCAAAACCAGCCTCCGAAGAAGCAAAAGTGTCAAATTTGTAAAATTTTGAAAAGGTATGAAGTGAAGACCAAGTTGCAGCCTTGCAAATCTGTTCAACAGAGGCCTCATTCTTAAAGGCCCAGGTGGAAGCCACAGCTCTAGTGGAATGAGCTGTAATTCTTTCAGGAGGCTGCTGTCCAGCAGTCTCATAGGCTAAATGTATTATGCTACGAAGCCAAAAAGAGAGAGAGGTGGCCGAAGCCTTTTGACCTCTCCTCTGACCAGAATAAACGACAAACAGAGAAGAAGTTTGCCGAAAATCTTTAGTTGCCTGTAAGTAGAACTTCAGGGCACGGACTATGTCCAGATTATGCAAAAGACGTTCCTTCTTTGAAGAAGGATTAGGACACAATGAAGGAACAACAATCTCTTGATTGATATTCCTGTTAGAAACAACCTTAGGTAAAAACCCAGGTTTAGTACGCAGAACTACCTTGTCTGAATGAAAAATCAGATAAGGAGAATCGCAATGTAAGGCAGATAACTCAGAGACTCTTCGAGCCGAGGAAATAGCCATCAAAAACAGAACTTTCCAAGATAAAAGCTTAATATCAATGGAATGAAGGGGTTCAAACGGAACACCCTGAAGAACTTTAAGAACCAAGTTTAAGCTCCACGGAGGAGTAACAGTTTTAAACACAGGCTTAATCCTAGCCAAAGCCTGACAAAAAGCCTGGACATCTGGATTCTCTGCCAGACGTTTGTGTAAAAGAATAGACAGAGCAGAAATCTGTCCCTTTAACGAACTAGCGGATAAACCCTTTTCTAAACCTTCTTGTAGAAAAGCCAATATCCTAGGAATCCTAACCTTACTCCATGAGTAACTCTTGGATTCACACCAATATAAATATTTACGCCATATCTTATGGTAAATTTTTCTGGTAACAGGTTTCCGAGCCTGTATTAACATATCAATAACCGACTCCGAAAAACCACGCTTTGATAGAATCAAGCGTTCAATCTCCATGCAGTCAGCCTCAGAGAAATTAGGCTTGGATGGTTGAAAGGACCCTGAATTAGAAGGTCCTGCCTCAGAGGCAGAGACCATGGTGGATAGGACGACATGTCCACTAGGTCTGCATACCAGGTCCTGCGTGGCCACGCAAGCGCTATCAGAATCACCGATGCTCTCTCCAGTTTGATCCTGGCAATCAGTCGAGGTAGCAATGGAAATGGTGGAAACACATAAGCCATGTTGAAAACCCAAGGGGCTGCTAGTGCATCTACCAGCACTGCTCCCGGGTCCCTGGACCTGGATCCGTAACAAGGAAGCTTGGCGTTCTGGCGAGATGCCATGAGATCCAGCTACGGTTCGCCCCAACGAAGAATCAGTTGAGCAAACACCTCCGGGTGAAGTTCCCACTCCCCCGGATGAAAGGTCTGGCGACTTAGAAAGTCCGCCTCCCAGTTCTCCACGCCTGGGATGTAGATCGCTGACAGGTGACAAGAGTGCGACTCTGCCCAGCGAATTATCTTCGAGACTTCCAACATCGCTAGGGAACTCCTGGTTCCCCCTTGATGATTGATGTAAGCCACAGTCGTGATGTTGTCCGACTGAAATCTGATGAACCTCAGTGTTGCTAACTGAGGCCAAGCTAGAAGAGCATTGAATATTGCTCTTAATTCCAGAATGTTTATTGGGAGGAGTTTCTCCTCCTGAGTCCACGATCCCTGAGCCTTCAGGGAGTTCCAGACTGCACCCCAGCCTAGTAGGCTGGCATCTGTTGTTACAATCGTCCAATCTGGTCTGCGAAAAGTCATTCCTTTGGACAGATGAACCCGCGACAACCACCAGAGAAGAGAATCTCTGGCCTCCTGGTCCAGATTTAGTAAAGGGGACAGATCTGAGTAATCCCCATTCCACTGACTTAGCATGCATAGTTGCAGCGGTCTGAGATGTAGGCGCGCAAATGGCACTATGTCCATTGCCGCGACCATTAAGCCGATTACTTCCATGCACTGAGCTACTGATGGGCTTGGAATGGAATGAAGGACACGGCAAGCATTTAGGATTTTTGATAACCTGGACTCCGTCAGGTAAATCTTCATCTCTACAGAATCTATAAGAGTCCCTAGAAAGGGAACCCTTGTGAGTGGGAACAGAGAACTCTTTTCCATGTTCACTTTCCACCCATGCGACCTCAGAAATGCTAGAACTATCTCTGGGAACCTGTGGATGACAGATGGAAGAGGCGCCTCATGGGACAAGTATCGTTTTAGGCAACAGAGGGATACACATTAACAGCGGACCCCCCAGGCAGGTGTGATGTACTCAAGGATACATTTATTGAGTACAAACAGATAAAAACATGCGTACAGCAACGCGTTTCTCAACAAATAGTCGTTTCATCAGGCTGATACTAATACATGGAAATACCTGCTCTATTTATAACACACCTGTGTCAATCACAGAGCTCCTGCTGCCGACACACCTCCAAGTAGGGATAACTGGTGATAGGATGTGAATCGAGTGGGAGGTGTCTCAGGAGCCGGAGCTAAGGATGGACTGCAAACAACAAATAACATACACAAATATTTCAAACATTCTGAATTATATGTTCGTAATTGATCTGTCCTTACAGAAAATATACACATTCAAATCATACATGTAATAAATATTACTGTAACAGCATACAACATGTGGAGAATTAAAACGCTCACAAATTAAGATCATAGTTTAATAAAATATAATAATAATAATGTATCATAATAACCCAGTATCATTAAAAGACTCAGAACAGATAAAAAAATAATAATAATTGGGGCTGAATAATGATTTAAAAAAATTATTAAATAGAGAATGAGAGAATTGTTTATAAAGGGGGGGCAATCCTTGGAAAATAAGGGGATGAGACTAAAAGGACCAGCGAAAAAGACAATTTCAAAGTCCTATAAATATAAGGGGGTCCTATAAAGTCCTACTACTAATCACTAAAAGCACCAGATAAATAATAAATTAGACAATATTAATCTTAGTCGCTGACTATACTAGGTGCTCAGATGTAATTATAAAATTAAAAAATAAGATATGGGTTGAGTGACTGGAAACAACTCTAATGGATGGCCCTAATTGATGGAAGTTCTACTAATAATAACTAAAAGCACCAGAAAATAATAAATCAAACAATATTAATCTTAGTCACTGACTATACTAAGTGCTCAGATGTAAATATAAAAATAAAAAATAAAAGATATGGATTGAGTGACTGGATACAGCTCTAGTGCATGGCCCTAATTAGTGGAAGGCTGCTAGGTCAATACACAAATTTAACCCATCAGGATGCATACATTTCAAAACGTGGATCCAATACGTTTCTCTTTGTCTTAATCTAAAATACCTATTATAGATATAAGATTTAGGTATATGTTCTAAAGGGGTCACGGAGAAGCAATTAGTATCACCATTGTGCATGATGTTGCAGTGTCTAGAGACACTATGGTACTTATAATTCTTCCTCATATTACGTTTATGTTCAGACCACCTTATGCTGAACCGCCTACAGGTTCTGCCCACATATTGGATGCCACACAAACAGGTGAGTAGATATACAACATAGGTTGATGCACAAGAGATATGTCCAATGATCGAATAAGATCTATTAGTGATAGTAGATCGAAAGGTTTTTTGTTTGGTGTCAATCGACTGACACATCTTGCATCTGCTCGCTCTACATCTGAAAGCACCAAACTTTGGTGCAATAGACTTCGGTGTTATGAGGGCTGGTTGTCTCTTATGTTTGACTATCTTGCTGGGAGCAAGCAGGGTCTTTAGAGTAGGAGCTCTCCTGTAAACCACTTTTGGTTTGGTACCTATCGACTTACCCAAAATGGGATCCTTAGTTAGAATGTCCCAATGTTTGGCCAGCACCTTTCTAATCCGTGCATGATTAGAATTAAATTGCGTGATGAAAAGAGGATTTTCATTATAGTTATTAGTTACTTGTCCCAAATGTTTATTTGAGTTGATAAAATAACCGTTCCTATCATCTAATCTAGCCCTTCTGTAACCTTTGTCTATAATACTAAGTGGATAGTTCTTTTCCAGAAAACGTTCCCTCAAGACCTGACTTTGGGAATCATAGTCAGATAACGTGCTGCAGTTACGGCGAATACGTTTGAACTGACCATATGGTACGTTTTGTTTCCAGGCATGAAAATGACAACTTTTGAAATCCAGATAGCTATTACAGTCAACCGTCTTGAAATAGGTTGTACTAGTCACCTTGCCTTCATTAAAGCTCAAGTGCAGGTACAAATATACAATTGATTTATTGTTAATTGAACTCGTGAAGGGTTATTATGATACATTATTATTATTATATTTTATTAAACTATGATCTTAATTTGTGAGTGTTTTAATTCTCCACATGTTGTATGCTGTTACAGTAATATTTATTACATGTATGATTTGAATGTGTATATTTTCTGTAAGGACAGATCAATTACGAACATATAATTCAGAATGTTTGAAATATTTGTGTATGTTATTTGTTGTTTGCAGTCCATCCTTAGCTCCGGCTCCTGAGACACCTCCCACTCGATTCACATCCTATCACCAGTTATCCCTACTTGGAGGTATGTCGGCAGCAGGAGCTCTGTGATTGACACAGGTGTGTTATAAATAGAGCAGGTATTTCCATGTATTAGTATCAGCCTGATGAAACGACTATTTGTTGAGAAACGCGTTGCTGTACGCATGTTTTTATCTGTTTGTACTCAATAAATGTATCCTTGAGTACATCACACCTGCCTGTTTTCTATTATTATTGCCGCTGGAGCAATTTGGTTACGTTCCTGATCCCCTTTGGAGGTCCGCTGTGTCGAGTTTCCTTCGACTCCATTGGTTCCCCTGCTGGGTCGACTCTGACGCTGCTTGCTGAGTGACGTTTGCCTAGCGTACCGAGCTTACGCCTGTCTGACGGGCGACTTTTGGTTCCGTCCTGCTTGTCTGGGTACACGTTTGTACCGCCGCTCTTGTGAGTAACACTCTGTGTGGGGGGTCCGCTGTTAATGTGTATCCCTCTGTTGCCTAAAACGATACTTGTCCCATGAGGCGCCTCTTCCATCTGTCATCCACAGGTTCCCGTTGTCTACTTACCATTTCTAAGAGAGCTGCCTGGATTGCTGGTTGCCGAATCCGCCATCTGCCACATGCTGTGATCATTTGCGCACTTCTATAGAGACTCTGTGTGTTATCTTGGTTCTCTTTAATCTAGAACTATCCCTGTATGAGACTTTGCATTTTGAAAAGTTGACGCTTGTATCAGGATGTCGTCTAGGTACAGAGCCACCGCTATGCCTCGCGGTCTTAGTACCGCCAGAAGCGAGCCCAGAACCTTTGTAAAAATTCTCGGGGCCGTAGCCAACCCGAAGGGAAGAGCTACAAACTGGTAATGCCTGTCTAGAAAGGCAAACCTTAGGTACCGATAATGATCCTTGTGAATCGGTATGTGAAGGTAGGCATCCTTCAAGTCCACTGTGGTCATATACTGACCCTCTTGGATCATGGGTAGGATGGTTCGAATAGTTTCCATTTTGAACGATGGAACTCTTAGAAATTTGTTTAAGATCTTCAGGTCCAAGATTGGCCTGAAGGTTCCCTCTTTTTTGGGAACCACAAACAGATTTGAGTAAAAACCTTGCCCTTGTTCCGTCCGCGGAACCGGGTGGATCACTCCCATTACTAAGAGGTCTTGTACACATCGTAGAAATGCCTCTTTCTTTATTAGGTTTGTTGATAACCTTGACAGATGAAATCTCCCTGTGGAGGAGAAGTTTTGAAGTCCAAAAGGTATCCCTGAGATATGATCTCCAACGCCCAGGGATCCTGGACATCTCTTGCCCAGGCCTGGGTGAAGAGAGAAAGTCTGCCCCCCACTAGATCCGTTTCCGGATAGGGGGCCCTTTCTTCATGCTGTCTTAGGGGCAGAAGTAGGTTTTCTGGCCTGCTTGCCCTTGTTCCAGGACTGGTTGCCTTTCCAACCCTGTCTGTAACGAGTAGCAGTCCCTTCCTGTTTTGGAGCGGAGTAAGTTGATGCTGCTCCTGCCTTGAAATTACGAAAGGCACGAAAATTAGACTGTTTGGCCTTTGATTTGGCCCTGTCCTGAGGAAGGGTGTGACCCTTACCTCCAGTAATGTCAGCAATAATTTCTTTCAAGCCGGGCCCGAATAAGGTTTGCCCTTTGAAAGGAATATTAAGCAATTTAGATTTAGAAGTTACATCTGCTGACCAGGATTTAAGCCATAGCGCTCTGCACGCCTGGATGGCGAATCCGGAGTTCTTAGCCGTTAGTTTGGTTAAATGCACAACGGCATCCGAAACAAATGCATTAGCTAGCTTAAGTGCTTTAAGCTTGTTCATAATCTCATCCAATGGTGCTGTGCGAATAGCCTCTTCCAGAGACTCAAACCAGAATGCCGCTGCAGCAGTGACGGGCGCAATGCATGCAAGGGGCTGTAATATAAAACCTTGTTGAACAAACATTTTCTTAAGGTAACCTTCTAATTTTTTATCCATTGGATCTGAGAAAGCACAACTATCCTCCACCGAGATAGTGGTACGCTTGGCTAAAGTAGAAACTGCTCCCTCCACCTTAGGGACCGTCTGCCATAAGTCTCGTGTGGTGGCGTCTATTGGGAACATTTTTCTAAATATCGGAGGAGGGGAAAAGGGCGCACCGGGTCTATCCCACTCCTTGCTAATAATCTCTGTAAGCCTTTTAGGTATAGGAAAAACGTCAGGACACACCGGTACCGCATAGTATTTATCCAGCCTACATAATTTCTCTGGGATTGCAACCGTGTTGCAATCGTTCAGAGCCGCTAAGACCTCCCCTAGCAATACACAGAGGTTCTCGAGCTTAAATTTAAAATTTGAAATTTCTGAATCCGGTCTCCCCGGATCAGATCCGTCACCCACAGAATGAAGCTCTCCGTCCTCATGTTCTGCAAATTGTGACGCAGTATCGGACATGGCTCTCGTGTCATCGGCGCGCTCTGTCCTTAACCCAGAGCTATCGCGCTTGCCTCTTAACTCAGGCAAATTAGATAATACTTCTTTCATAACATTAGCCATATCATGCAAAGTGATTTGTAAGGGCCTTGATGTACTTGGCGCCACAGTCTCACACACCTCCTGAGCGGGAGGCGAAGGTTCTGACACGTGAGGAGAGTTAGGCGGCATAACTTCCCCCTCGTTGTCTGGTGATAATTTCTTTACCGGTAAAGACTGACTTTTATTTAAAGTAACATCAATACAATTGGTACACAAATTTCTATTGGGCTCCACATTGGCTTTTAAACATAATGAACAAGCAGATTCATCTGTATCAGACATGTTTAAACAGACTAGCAATGAAGGCTATCAAGCTTGGAAAAAATCTTTCAATAAATTTACAAGCAATAGAAAAAACGCTGCAGCGCTTTTAAAAACACAAAAAAAAACTGTCACAGTTGAAATAACAATGAACTAATTCAGTTATAGCCAACAATTTTAACAGTAAATGTATGAATTTAGCAGAGGATTGCACCCACTAGCAAACGGACGATTAATCCCTCAATACCCAAAAACGGATAAACAATTTAAGATTTAACTCTTTTATCACAGTCAAACACACTGTCACAGGTCTGCTGTGACTGATTACCTCCCTCAAAAATGAATTTTGAAGACCCCTGCGCCCT